>NW_026972534.1:0-66492 GCF_036711695.1 Zophobas morio
AAAGTACAAGAAAACACTTCAAAAGTGACGTTTCTGAAGAATTTTAACAGTTTTCTTGTATCTACGAACGCCAGAATGCATAAAATTGACCTAAACGTCTCCTTTTCCTATTCTGAGTCGATTCTGCATGCTTTAAGTGTGTTTGGTGGCTCAGAACCATCAAAAAACTTTGAAATATAGTTCAAATTCAATAAAAATCGACAAAAATACAGTTTCTAGCTAAAATTTGATGGTTTCGTTGCACTTTCCGAGCCCGTAGGGTATCTGATTGGCTTAAAAGTACAAGAAAACACTTCAAAAGTGACGTTTCTGAAGAATTTTAACAGTTTTCTTGTATCTACGAACGCCAGAATGCATAAAATTGACCTAAACGTCTCCTTTTCCTATTCTGAGTCGATTCTGCATGCTTTAAGTGTGTTTGGTGGCTCAGAACCATCAAAAAACGTTGAAATATAGTTCAAATTCAATAAAAATCGACAAAAATACAGTTTCTAGCTAAAATTTGATGGTTTCGTTGCACTTTCCGAGCCCGTTGGGTATCTGATTGGCTTAAAAGTACAAGAAAACACTTCAAAAGTGACGTTTCTGAAGAATTTTAACAGTTTTCTTGTATCTACGAACGCCAGAATGCATAAAATTGACCTAAACGTCTCCTTTTCCTATTCTGAGTCGATTCTGCATGCTTTAAGTGTGTTTGGTGGCTCAGAACCATCAAAAAACGTTGAAATATAGTTCAAATTCAATAAAAATCGACAAAAATACAGTTTCTAGCTAAAATTTGATGGTTTCGTTGCACTTTCCGAGCCCGTAGGGTATCTGATTGGCTTAAAAGTACAAGAAAACACTTCAAAAGTGACGTTTCTGAAGAATTTTAACAGTTTTCTTGTATCTACGAACGCCAGAATGCATAAAATTGACCTAAACGTCTCCTTTTCCTATTCTGAGTCGATTCTGCATGCTTTAAGTGTGTTTGGTGGCTCAGAACCATCAAAAAACGTTGAAATATAGTTCAAATTCAATAAAAATCGACAAAAATACAGTTTCTAGCTAAAATTTGATGGTTTCGTTGCACTTTCCGAGCCCGTAGGGTATCTGATTGGCTTAAAAGTACAAGAAAACACTTCAAAAGTGACGTTTCTGAAGAATTTTAACAGTTTTCTTGTATCTACGAACGCCAGAATGCATAAAATTGACCTAAACGTCTCCTTTTCCTATTCTGAGTCGATTCTGCATGCTTTAAGTGTGTTTGGTGGCTCAGAACCATCAAAAAACGTTGAAATATAGTTCAAATTCAATAAAAATCGACAAAAATACAGTTTCTAGCTAAAATTTTATGGTTTCGTTGCACTTTCCGAGCCCGTAGGGTATCTGATTGGCTTAAAAGTACAAGAAAACACTTCAAAAGTGACGTTTCTGAAGAATTTTAACAGTTTTCTTGTATCTACGAACGCCAGAATGCATAAAATTGACCTAAACGTCTCCTTTTCCTATTCTGAGTCGATTCTGCATGCTTTAAGTGTGTTTGGTGGCTCAGAACCATCAAAAAACTTTGAAATATAGTTCAAATTCAATAAAAATCGACAAAAATACAGTTTCTAGCTAAAATTTGATGGTTTCGTTGCACTTTCCGAGCCCGTAGGGTATCTGATTGGCTTAAAAGTACAAGAAAACACTTCAAAAGTGACGTTTCTGAAGAATTTTAACAGTTTTCTTGTATCTACGAACGCCAGAATGCATAAAATTGACCTAAACGTCTCCTTTTCCTATTCTGAGTCGATTCTGCATGCTTTAAGTGTGTTTGGTGGCTCAGAACCATCAAAAAACGTTGAAATATAGTTCAAATTCAATAAAAATCGACAAAAATACAGTTTCTAGCTAAAATTTGATGGTTTCGTTGCACTTTCCGAGCCCGTTGGGTATCTGATTGGCTTAAAAGTACAAGAAAACACTTCAAAAGTGACGTTTCTGAAGAATTTTAACAGTTTTCTTGTATCTACGAACGCCAGAATGCATAAAATTGACCTAAACGTCTCCTTTTCCTATTCTGAGTCGATTCTGCATGCTTTAAGTGTGTTTGGTGGCTCAGAACCATCAAAAAACGTTGAAATATAGTTCAAATTCAATAAAAATCGACAAAAATACAGTTTCTAGCTAAAATTTGATGGTTTCGTTGCACTTTCCGAGCCCGTAGGGTATCTGATTGGCTTAAAAGTACAAGAAAACACTTCAAAAGTGACGTTTCTGAAGAATTTTAACAGTTTTCTTGTATCTACGAACGCCAGAATGCATAAAATTGACCTAAACGTCTCCTTTTCCTATTCTGAGTCGATTCTGCATGCTTTAAGTGTGTTTGGTGGCTCAGAACCATCAAAAAACGTTGAAATATAGTTCAAATTCAATAAAAATCGACAAAAATACAGTTTCTAGCTAAAATTTGATGGTTTCGTTGCACTTTCCGAGCCCGTAGGGTATCTGATTGGCTTAAAAGTACAAGAAAACACTTCAAAAGTGACGTTTCTGAAGAATTTTAACTGTTTTCTTGTATCTACGAACGCCAGAATGCATAAAATTGACCTAAACGTCTCCTTTTCCTATTCTGAGTCGATTCTGCATACTTTAAGTGTGTTTGGTGGCTCAGAACCATCAAAAAACGTTGAAATATAGTTCAAATTCAATAAAAATCGACAAAAATACAGTTTCTAGCTAAAATTTGATGGTTTCGTTGCACTTTCCGAGCCCGTAGGGTATCTGATTGGCTTAAAAGTACAAGAAAACACTTCAAAAGTGACGTTTCTGAAGAATTTTAACAGTTTTCTTGTATCTACGAACGCTAGAATGCATAAAATTGACCTAAACGTCTCCTTTTCCTATTCTGAGTCGATTCTGCATGCTTTAAGTGTGTTTGGTGGCTCAGAACCATCAAAAAACGTTGAAATATAGTTCAAATTCAATAAAAATCGACAAAAATACAGTTTCTAGCTAAAATTTGATGGTTTCGTTGCACTTTCCGAGCCCGTAGGGTATCTGATTGGCTTAAAAGTACTAGAAAACACTTCAAAAGTGACGTTTCTGAAGAATTTTAACAGTTTTCTTGTATCTACGAACGCCAGAATGCATAAAATTGACCTAAACGTCTCCTTTTCCTATTCTGAGTCGATTCTGCATGCTTTAAGTGTGTTTGGTGGCTCAGAACCATCAAAAAACGTTGAAATATAGTTCAAATTCAATAAAAATCGACAAAAATACAGTTTCTAGCTAAAATTTGATGGTTTCGTTGCACTTTCCGAGCCCGTAGGGTATCTGATTGTCTTAAAAGTACAAGAAAACACTTCAAAAGTGACGTTTCTGAAGAATTTTAACAGTTTTCTTGTATCTACGAACGCCAGAATGCATAAAATTGACCTAAACGTCTCCTTTTCCTATTCTGAGTCGATTCTGCATGCTTTAAGTGTGTTTGGTGGCTCAGAACCATCAAAAAACGTTGAAATATAGTTCAAATTCAATAAAAATCGACAAAAATACAGTTTCTAGCTAAAATTTGATGGTTTCGTTGCACTTTCCGAGCCCGTAGGGTATCTGATTGGCTTAAAAGTACAAGAAAACACTTCAAAAGTGACGTTTCTGAAGAATTTTAACAGTTTTCTTGTATCTACGCACGCCAGAATGCATTAAATTGACCTAAACGTCTCCTTTTCCTATTCTGAGTCGATTCTGCATGCTTTAAGTGTGTTTGGTGGCTCAGAACCATCAAAAAACGTTGAAATATAGTTCAAATTCAATAAAAATCGACAAAAATACAGTTTCTAGCTAAAATTTGATGGTTTCGTTGCACTTTCCGAGCCCGTAGGGTATCTGATTGGCTTAAAAGTACAAGAAAACACTTCAAAAGTGACGTTTCTGAAGAATTTTAACAGTTTTCTTGTATCTACGAACGCCAGAATGCATAAAATTGACCTAAACGTCTCCTTTTCCTATTCTGAGTCGATTCTGCATGCTTTAAGTGTGTTTGGTGGCTCAGAACCATCAAAAAACGTTGAAATATAGTTCAAATTCAATAAAAATCGACAAAAATACAGTTTCTAGCTAAAATTTGATGGTTTCGTTGCACTTTCCGAGCCCGTAGGGTATCTGATTGTCTTAAAAGTACAAGAAAACACTTCAAAAGTGACGTTTCTGAATAATTTTAACAGTTTTCTTGTATCTACGAACGCCAGAATGCATAAAATTGACCTAAACGTCTCCTTTTCCTATTCTGAGTCGATTCTGCATGCTTTAAGTGTGTTTGGTGGCTCAGAACCATCAAAAAACGTTGAAATATAGTTCAAATTCAATAAAAATCGACAAAAATACAGTTTCTAGCTAAAATTTGATGGTTTCGTTGCACTTTCCGAGCCCGTAGGGTATCTGATTGGCTTAAAAGTATGAGAAAACACTTCAAAAGTGACGTTTCTGAAGAATTTTAACAGTTTTCTTGTATCTACGCACGCCAGAATGCATTAAATTGACCTAAACGTCTCCTTTTCCTATTCTGAGTCGATTCTGCATGCTTTAAGTGTGTTTGGTGGCTCAGAACCATCAAAAAACGTTGAAATATAGTTCAAATTCAATAAAAATCGACAAAAATACAGTTTCTAGCTAAAATTTGATGGTTTCGTTGCACTTTCCGAGCCCGTAGGGTATCTGATTGGCTTAAAAGTACAAGAAAACACTTCAAAAGTGACGTTTCTGAAGAATTTTAACAGTTTTCTTGTATCTACGAACGCCAGAATGCATAAAATTGACCTAAACGTCTCCTTTTCCTATTCTGAGTCGATTCTGCATGCTTTAAGTGTGTTTGGTGGCTCAGAACCATCAAAAAACGTTGAAATATAGTTCAAATTCAATAAAAATCGACAAAAATACAGTTTCTAGCTAAAATTTGATGGTTTCGTTGCACTTTCCGAGCCCGTAGGGTATCTGATTGGCTTAAAAGTACAAGAAAACACTTCAAAAGTGACGTTTCTGAAGAATTTTAACAGTTTTCTTGTATCTACGAACGCCAGAATGCATAAAATTGACCTAAACGTCTCCTTTTCCTATTCTGAGTCGATTCTGCATGCTTTAAGTGTGTTTGGTGGCTCAGAACCATCAAAAAACGTTGAAATATAGTTCAAATTCAATAAAAATCGACAAAAATACAGTTTCTAGCTAAAATTTGATGGTTTCGTTGCACTTTCCGAGCCCGTAGGGTATCTGATTGGCTTAAAAGTGCAAGAAAACACTTCAAAAGTGACGTTTCTGAAGAATTTTAACAGTTTTCTTGTATCTACGAACGCCAGAATGCATAAAATTGACCTAAACGTCTCCTTTTCCTATTCTGAGTCGATTCTGCATGCTTTAAGTGTGTTTGGTGGCTCAGAACCATCAAAAAACGTTGAAATATAGTTCAAATTCAATAAAAATCGACAAAAATACAGTTTCTAGCTAAAATTTGATGGTTTCGTTGCACTTTCCGAGCCCGTAGGGTATCTGATTGGCTTAAAAGTACAAGAAAACACTTCAAAAGTGACGTTTCTGAAGAATTTTAACAGTTTTCTTGTATCTACGAACGCCAGAATGCATAAAATTGACCTAAACGTCTCCTTTTCCTATTCTGAGTCGATTCTGCATGCTTTAAGTGTGTTTGGTGGCTCAGAACCATCAAAAAACGTTGAAATATAGTTCAAATTCAATAAAAATCGACAAAAATACAGTTTCTAGCTAAAATTTTATGGTTTCGTTGCACTTTCCGAGCCCGTAGGGTATCTGATTGGCTTAAAAGTACAAGAAAACACTTCAAAAGTGACGTTTCTGAAGAATTTTAACAGTTTTCTTGTATCTACGCACGCCAGAATGCATTAAATTGACCTAAACGTCTCCTTTTCCTATTCTGAGTCGATTCTGCATGCTTTAAGTGTGTTTGGTGGCTCAGAACCATCAAAAAACGTTGAAATATAGTTCAAATTCAATAAAAATCGACAAAAATACAGTTTCTAGCTAAAATTTGATGGTTTCGTTGCACTTTCCGAGCCCGTAGGGTATCTGATTGGCTTAAAAGTACAAGAAAACACTTCAAAAGTGACGTTTCTGAAGAATTTTAACAGTTTTCTTGTATCTACGAACGCCAGAATGCATAAAATTGACCTAAACGTCTCCTTTTCCTATTCTGAGTCGATTCTGCATGCTTTAAGTGTGTTTGGTGGCTCAGAACCATCAAAAAACGTTGAAATATAGTTCAAATTCAATAAAAATCGACAAAAATACAGTTTCTAGCTAAAATTTGATGGTTTCGTTGCACTTTCCGAGCCCGTAGGGTATCTGATTGGCTTAAAAGTACAAGAAAACACTTCAAAAGTGACGTTTCTGAAGAATTTTAACAGTTTTCTTGTATCTACGAACGCCAGAATGCATAAAATTGACCTAAACGTCTCCTTTTCCTATTCTGAGTCGATTCTGCATGCTTTAAGTGTGTTTGGTGGCTCAGAACCATCAAAAAACGTTGAAATATAGTTCAAATTCAATAAAAATCGACAAAAATACAGTTTCTAGCTAAAATTTGATGGTTTCGTTGCACTTTCCGAGCCCGTAGGGTATCTGATTGGCTTAAAAGTACAAGAAAACACTTCAAAAGTGACGTTTCTGAAGAATTTTAACAGTTTTCTTGTATCTACGAACGCCAGAATGCATAAAATTGACCTAAACGTCTCCTTTTCCTATTCTGAGTCGATTCTGCATGCTTTAAGTGTGTTTGGTGGCTCAGAACCATCAAAAAACGTTGAAATATAGTTCAAATTCAATAAAAATCGACAAAAATACAGTTTCTAGCTAAAATTTGATGGTTTCGTTGCACTTTCCGAGCCCGTAGGGTATCTGATTGGCTTAAAAGTACAAGAAAACACTTCAAAAGTGACGTTTCTGAAGAATTTTAACAGTTTTCTTGTATCTACGAACGCCAGAATGCATAAAATTGACCTAAACGTCTCCTTTTCCTATTCTGAGTCGATTCTGCATGCTTTAAGTGTGTTTGGTGGCTCAGAACCATCAAAAAACGTTGAAATATAGTTCAAATTCAATAAAAATCGACAAAAATACAGTTTCTAGCTAAAATTTGATGGTTTCGTTGCACTTTCCGAGCCCGTAGGGTATCTGATTGGCTTAAAAGTACAAGAAAACACTTCAAAAGTGACGTTTCTGAAGAATTTTAACAGTTTTCTTGTATCTACGAACGCCAGAATGCATAAAATTGACCTAAACGTCTCCTTTTCCTATTCTGAGTCGATTCTGCATGCTTTAAGTGTGTTTGGTGGCTCAGAACCATCAAAAAACGTTGAAATATAGTTCAAATTCAATAAAAATCGACAAAAATACAGTTTCTAGCTAAAATTTGATGGTTTCGTTGCACTTTCCGAGCCCGTAGGGTATCTGATTGGCTTAAAAGTACAAGAAAACACTTCAAAAGTGACGTTTCTGAAGAATTTTAACAGTTTTCTTGTATCTACGAACGCCAGAATGCATAAAATTGACCTAAACGTCTCCTTTTCCTATTCTGAGTCGATTCTGCATGCTTTAAGTGTGTTTGGTGGCTCAGAACCATCAAAAAACGTTGAAATATAGTTCAAATTCAATAAAAATCGACAAAAATACAGTTTCTAGCTAAAATTTGATGGTTTCGTTGCACTTTCCGAGCCCGTAGGGTATCTGATTGGCTTAAAAGTACAAGAAAACACTTCAAAAGTGACGTTTCTGAAGAATTTTAACAGTTTTCTTGTATCTACGAACGCCAGAATGCATAAAATTGACCTAAACGTCTCTTTTCCTATTCTGAGTCGATTCTGCATGCTTTAAGTGTGTTTGGTGGCTCAGAACCAACAAAAAACGTTGAAATATAGTTCAAATTCAATAAAAATCGACAAAAATACAGTTTCTAGCTAAAATTTTATGGTTTCGTTGCACTTTCCGAGCCCGTAGGGTATCTGATTGGCTTAAAAGTACAAGAAAACACTTCAAAAGTGACGTTTCTGAAGAATTTTAACAGTTTTCTTGTATCTACGAACGCCAGAATGCATAAAATTGACCTAAACGTCTCCTTTTCCTATTCTGAGTCGATTCTGCATGCTTTAAGTGTGTTTGGTGGCTCAGAACCATCAAAAAACGTTGAAATATAGTTCAAATTCAATAAAAATCGACAAAAATACAGTTTCTAGCTAAAATTTGATGGTTTCGTTGCACTTTCCGAGCCCGTAGGGTATCTGATTGGCTTAAAAGGACAAGAAAACACTTCAAAAGTGACGTTTCTGAAGAATTTTAACAGTTTTCTTGTATCTACGAACGCCAGAATGCATAAAATTGACCTAAACGTCTCCTTTTCCCATTCTGAGTCGATTCTGCATGCTTTAAGTGTGTTTGGTGGCTCAGAACCATCAAAAAACGTTGAAATATAGTTCAAATTCAATAAAAATCGACAAAAATACAGTTTCTAGCTAAAATTTTATGGTTTCGTTGCACTTTCCGAGCCCGTAGGGTATCTGATTGGCTTAAAAGTACAAGAAAACACTTCAAAAGTGACGTTTCTGAAGAATTTTAACAGTTTTCTTGTATCTACGAACGCCAGAATGCATAAAATTGACCTAAACGTCTCCTTTTCCTATTCTGAGTCGATTCTGCATGCTTTAAGTGTATTTGGTGGCTCAGAACCATCAAAAAACGTTGAAATATAGTTCAAATTCAATAAAAATCGACAAAAATACAGTTTCTAGCTAAAATTTGATGGTTTCGTTGCACTTTCCGAGCCCGTAGGGTATCTGATTGGCTTAAAAGTACAAGAAAACTCTTCAAAAGTGACGTTTCTGAAGAATTTTAACAGTTTTCTTGTATCTACGAACGCCAGAATGCATAAAATTGACCTAAACGTCTCCTTTTCCTATTCTGAGTCGATTCTGCATGCTTTAAGTGTGTTTGGTGGCTCAGAACCATCAAAAAACGTTGAAATATAGTTCTAATTCAATAAAAATCGACAAAAATACAGTTTCTAGCTAAAATTTGATGGTTTCGTTGCACTTTCCGAGCCCGTAGGGTATCTGATTGGCTTAAAAGTACAAGAAAACACTTCAAAAGTGACGTTTCTGAAGAATTTTAACAGTTTTCTTGTATCTACGAACGCCAGAATGCATAAAATTGACCTAAACGTCTCCTTTTCCTATTCTGAGTCGATTCTGCATGCTTTAAGTGTGTTTGGTGGCTCAGAACCATCAAAAAACGTTGAAATATAGTTCAAATTCAATAAAAATCGACAAAAATACAGTTTCTAGCTAAAATTTGATGGTTTCGTTGCACTTTCCGAGCCCGTAGGGTATCTGATTGGCTTAAAAGTACAAGAAAACACTTCAAAAGTGACGTTTCTGAAGAATTTTAACAGTTTTCTTGTATCTACGAACGCCAGAATGCATAAAATTGACCTAAACGTCTCCTTTTCCTATTCTGAGTCGATTCTGCATGCTTTAAGTGTGTTTGGTGGCTCAGAACCATCAAAAAACGTTGAAATATAGTTCAAATTCAATAAAAATCGACAAAAATACAGTTTCTAGCTAAAATTTGATGGTTTCGTTGCACTTTCCGAGCCCGTAGGATATCTGATTGGCTTAAAAGTACAAGAAAACACTTCAAAAGTGACGTTTCTGAAGAATTTTAACAGTTTTCTTGTATCTACGAACGCCAGAATGCATAAAATTGACCTAAACGTCTCCTTTTCCTATTCTGAGTCGATTCTGCATGCTTTAAGTGTGTTTGGTGGCTCAGAACCATCAAAAAACGTTGAAATATAGTTCAAATTCAATAAAAATCGACAAAAATACAGTTTCTAGCTAAAATTTGATGGTTTCGTTGCACTTTCCGAGCCCGTAGGGTATCTGATTGGCTTAAAAGTACAAGAAAACACTTCAAAAGTGACGTTTCTGAAGAATTTTAACAGTTTTCTTTTATCTACGAACGCCAGAATGCATAAAATTGACCTAAACGTCTCCTTTTCCTATTCTGAGTCGATTCTGCATGCTTTAAGTGTGTTTGGTGGCTCAGAACCATCAAAAAACGTTGAAATATAGTTCAAATTCAATAAAAATCGACAAAAATACAGTTTCTAGCTAAAATTTGATGGTTTCGTTGCACTTTCCGAGCCCGTAGGGTATATGATTGGCTTAAAAGTACAAGAAAACACTTCAAAAGTGACGTTTCTGAAGAATTTTAACAGTTTTCTTGTATCTACGAACGCCAGAATGCATAAAATTGACCTAAACGTCTCCTTTTCCTATTCTGAGTCGATTCTGCATGCTTTAAGTGTGTTTGGTGGCTCAGAACCATCAAAAAACGTTGAAATATAGTTCAAATTCAATAAAAATCGACAAAAATACAGTTTCTAGCTAAAATTTGATGGTTTCGTTGCACTTTCCGAGCCCGTAGGGTATCTGATTGGCTTAAAAGTACAAGAAAACCCTTCAAAAGTGACGTTTCTGAAGAATTTTAACGGTTTTCTTGTATCTACGAACGCCAGAATGCATAAAATTGACCTAAACGTCTCCTTTTCCTATTCTGAGTCGATTCTGCATGCTTTAAGTGTGTTTGGTGGCTCAGAACCATCAAAAAACGTTGAAATGTAGTTCAAATTCAATAAAAATCGACAAAAATACAGTTTCTAGCTAAAATTTGATGGTTTCGTTGCACTTTCCGAGCCCGTTGGGTATCTGATTGGCTTAAAAGTACAAGAAAACACTTCAAAAGTGACGTTTCTGAAGAATTTTAACAGTTTTCTTGTATCTACGAACGCCAGAATGCATAAAATTGACCTAAACGTCTCCTTTTCCTATTCTGAGTCGATTCTGCATGCTTTAAGTGTGTTTGGTGGCTCAGAACCATCAAAAAACGTTGAAATATAGTTCAAATTCAATAAAAATCGACAAAAATACAGTTTCTAGCTAAAATTTGATGGTTTCGTTGCACTTTCCGAGCCCGTAGGGTATCTGATTGGCTTAAAAGTACAAGAAAACACTTCAAAAGTGACGTTTCTGAAGAATTTTAACAGTTTTCTTGTATCTACGAACGCCGGAATGCATAAAATTGACCTAAACGTCTCCTTTTCCTATTCTGAGTCGATTCTGCATGCTTTAAGTGTGTTTGGTGGCTCAGAACCATCAAAAAACGTTGAAATATAGTTCAAATTCAATAAAAATCGACAAAAATACAGTTTCCAGCTAAAATTTGATGGTTTCGTTGCACTTTCCGAGCCCGTAGGGTATCTGATTGGCTTAAAAGTACAAGAAAACACTTCAAAAGTGACGTTTCTGAAGAATTTTAACAGTTTTCTTTTATCTACGAACGCCAGAATGCATAAAATTGACCTAAACGTCTCCTTTTCCTATTCTGAGTCGATTCTGCATGCTTTAAGTGTGTTTGGTGGCTCAGAACCATCAAAAAACGTTGAAATATAGTTCAAATTCAATAAAAATCGACAAAAATACAGTTTCTAGCTAAAATTTGATGGTTTCGTTGCACTTTCCGAGCCCGTAGGGTATCTGATTGGCTTAAAAGTACAAGAAAACACTTCAAAAGTGACGTTTCTGAAGAATTTTAACAGTTTTCTTGTATCTACGAACGCCAGAATGCATAAAATTGACCTAAACATCTCCTTTTCCTATTCTGAGTCGATTCTGCATGCTTTAAGTGTGTTTGGTGGCTCAGAACCATCAAAAAACGTTGAAATATAGTTCAAATTCAATAAAAATCGACAAAAATACAGTTTCTAGCTAAAATTTGATGGTTTCGTTGCACTTTCCGAGCCCGTTGGGTATCTGATTGGCTTAAAAGTACAAGAAAACACTTCAAAAGTGACGTTTCTGAAGAATTTTAACAGTTTTCTTATATCTACGAACGCCAGAATGCATAAAATTGACCTAAACGTCTCCTTTTCCTATTCTGAGTCGATTCTGCATGCTTTAAGTGTGTTTGGTGGCTCAGAACCATCAAAAAACGTTGAAATATAGTTCAAATTCAATAAAAATCGACAAAAATACAGTTTCTAGCTAAAATTTGATGGTTTCGTTGCACTTTCCGAGCCCGTAGGGTATCTGATTGGCTTAAAAGTACAAGAAAACACTTCAAAAGTGACGTTTCTGAAGAATTTTAACAGTTTTCTTGTATCTACGAACGCCAGAATGCATAAAATTGACCTAAACGTCTCCTTTCCCTATTCTGAGTCGATTCTGCATGCTTTAAGTGTGTTTGGTGGCTCAGAACCATCAAAAAACGTTGAAATATAGTTCAAATTCAATAAAAATCGACAAAAATACAGTTTCTAGCTAAAATTTGATGGTTTCGTTGCACTTTCCGAGCCCGTAGGGTATCTGATTGGCTTAAAAGTACAAGAAAACACTTCAAAAGTGACGTTTCTGAAGAATTTTAACAGTTTTCTTGTATCTACGAACGCCAGAATGCATAAAATTGACCTAAACGTCTCCTTTTCCTATTCTGAGTCGATTCTGCATGCTTTAAGTGTGTTTGGTGGCTCAGAACCATCAAAAAACGTTGAAATATAGTTCAAATTCAATAAAAATCGACAAAAATACAGTTTCTAGCTAAAATTTGATGGTTTCGTTGCACTTTCCGAGCCCGTAGGGTATCTGATTGGCTTAAAAGTACAAGAAAACACTTCAAAAGTGACGTTTCTGAAGAATTTTAACAGTTTTCTTGTATCTACGAACGCCAGAATGCATAAAATTGACCTAAACGTCTCCTTTTCCTATTCTGAGTCGATTCTGCATGCTTTAAGTGTGTTTGGTGGCTCAGAACCATCAAAAAACGTTGAAATATAGTTCAAATTCAATAAAAATCGACAAAAATACAGTTTCTAGCTAAAATTTGATGGTTTCGTTGCACTTTCCGAGCCCGTAGGGTATCTGATTGGCTTAAAAGTACAAGAAAACACTTCAAAAGTGACGTTTCTGAAGAATTTTAACAGTTTTCTTGTATCTACGAACGCCAGAATGCATAAAATTGACCTAAACGTCTCCTTTTCCTATTCTGAGTCGATTCTGCATGCTTTAAGTGTGTTTGGTGGCTCAGAACCATCAAAAAACGTTGAAATATAGTTCAAATTCAATAAAAATCGACAAAAATACAGTTTCTAGCTAAAATTTTATGGTTTCGTTGCACTTTCCGAGCCCGTAGGGTATCTGATTGGCTTAAAAGTACAAGAAAACACTTCAAAAGTGACGTTTCTGAAGAATTTTAACAGTTTTCTTGTATCTACGAACGCCAGAATGCATAAAATTGACCTAAACGTCTCCTTTTCCTATTCTGAGTCGATTCTGCATGCTTTAAGTGTGTTTGGTGGCTCAGAACCATCAAAAAACTTTGAAATATAGTTCAAATTCAATAAAAATCGACAAAAATACAGTTTCTAGCTAAAATTTGATGGTTTCGTTGCACTTTCCGAGCCCGTAGGGTATCTGATTGGCTTAAAAGTACAAGAAAACACTTCAAAAGTGACGTTTCTGAAGAATTTTAACAGTTTTCTTGTATCTACGAACGCCAGAATGCATAAAATTGACCTAAACGTCTCCTTTTCCTATTCTGAGTCGATTCTGCATGCTTTAAGTGTGTTTGGTGGCTCAGAACCATCAAAAAACGTTGAAATATAGTTCAAATTCAATAAAAATCGACAAAAATACAGTTTCTAGCTAAAATTTGATGGTTTCGTTGCACTTTCCGAGCCCGTTGGGTATCTGATTGGCTTAAAAGTACAAGAAAACACTTCAAAAGTGACGTTTCTGAAGAATTTTAACAGTTTTCTTGTATCTACGAACGCCAGAATGCATAAAATTGACCTAAACGTCTCCTTTTCCTATTCTGAGTCGATTCTGCATGCTTTAAGTGTGTTTGGTGGCTCAGAACCATCAAAAAACGTTGAAATATAGTTCAAATTCAATAAAAATCGACAAAAATACAGTTTCTAGCTAAAATTTGATGGTTTCGTTGCACTTTCCGAGCCCGTAGGGTATCTGATTGGCTTAAAAGTACAAGAAAACACTTCAAAAGTGACGTTTCTGAAGAATTTTAACAGTTTTCTTGTATCTACGAACGCCAGAATGCATAAAATTGACCTAAACGTCTCCTTTTCCTATTCTGAGTCGATTCTGCATGCTTTAAGTGTGTTTGGTGGCTCAGAACCATCAAAAAACGTTGAAATATAGTTCAAATTCAATAAAAATCGACAAAAATACAGTTTCTAGCTAAAATTTGATGGTTTCGTTGCACTTTCCGAGCCCGTAGGGTATCTGATTGGCTTAAAAGTACAAGAAAACACTTCAAAAGTGACGTTTCTGAAGAATTTTAACTGTTTTCTTGTATCTACGAACGCCAGAATGCATAAAATTGACCTAAACGTCTCCTTTTCCTATTCTGAGTCGATTCTGCATACTTTAAGTGTGTTTGGTGGCTCAGAACCATCAAAAAACGTTGAAATATAGTTCAAATTCAATAAAAATCGACAAAAATACAGTTTCTAGCTAAAATTTGATGGTTTCGTTGCACTTTCCGAGCCCGTAGGGTATCTGATTGGCTTAAAAGTACAAGAAAACACTTCAAAAGTGACGTTTCTGAAGAATTTTAACAGTTTTCTTGTATCTACGAACGCTAGAATGCATAAAATTGACCTAAACGTCTCCTTTTCCTATTCTGAGTCGATTCTGCATGCTTTAAGTGTGTTTGGTGGCTCAGAACCATCAAAAAACGTTGAAATATAGTTCAAATTCAATAAAAATCGACAAAAATACAGTTTCTAGCTAAAATTTGATGGTTTCGTTGCACTTTCCGAGCCCGTAGGGTATCTGATTGGCTTAAAAGTACTAGAAAACACTTCAAAAGTGACGTTTCTGAAGAATTTTAACAGTTTTCTTGTATCTACGAACGCCAGAATGCATAAAATTGACCTAAACGTCTCCTTTTCCTATTCTGAGTCGATTCTGCATGCTTTAAGTGTGTTTGGTGGCTCAGAACCATCAAAAAACGTTGAAATATAGTTCAAATTCAATAAAAATCGACAAAAATACAGTTTCTAGCTAAAATTTGATGGTTTCGTTGCACTTTCCGAGCCCGTAGGGTATCTGATTGGCTTAAAAGTACAAGAAAACACTTCAAAAGTGACGTTTCTGAAGAATTTTAACAGTTTTCTTGTATCTCCGAACGCCAGAATGCATAAAATTGACCTAAACGTCTCCTTTTCCTATTCTGAGTCGATTCTGCATGCTTTAAGTGTGTTTGGTGGCTCAGAACCATCAAAAAACGTTGAAATATAGTTCAAATTCAATAAAAATCGACAAAAATACAGTTTCTAGCTAAAATTTGATGGTTTCGTTGCCCTTTCCGAGCCCGTAGGGTATCTGATTGGCTTAAAAGTACAAGAAAACACTTCAAAAGTGACGTTTCTGAAGAATTTTAACAGTTTTCTTGTATCTACGAACGCCAGAATGCATAAAATTGACCTAAACGTCTCCTTTTCCTATTCTGAGTCGATTCTGCATGCTTTAAGTGTGTTTGGTGGCTCAGAACCATCAAAAAACGTTGAAATATAGTTCAAATTCAATAAAAATCGACAAAAATACAGTTTCTAGCTAAAATTTGATGGTTTCGTTGCACTTTCCGAGCCCGTAGGATATCTGATTGGCTTAAAAGTACAAGAAAACACTTCAAAAGTGACGTTTCTGAAGAATTTTAACAGTTTTCTTGTATCTACGAACGCCAGAATGCATAAAATTGACCTAAACGTCTCCTTTTCCTATTCTGAGTCGATTCTGCATGCTTTAAGTGTGTTTGGTGGCTCAGAACCATCAAAAAACGTTGAAATATAGTTCAAATTCAATAAAAATCGACAAAAATACAGTTTCTAGCTAAAATTTGATGGTTTCGTTGCACTTTCCGAGCCCGTAGGGTATCTGATTGGCTTAAAAGTACAAGAAAACACTTCAAAAGTGACGTTTCTGAAGAATTTTAACAGTTTTCTTGTATCTACGAACGCCAGAATGCATAAAATTGACCTAAACGTCTCCTTTTCCTATTCTGAGTCGATTCTGCATGCTTTAAGTGTGTTTGGTGGCTCAGAACCATCAAAAAACGTTGAAATATAGTTCAAATTCAATAAAAATCGACAAAAATACAGTTTCTAGCTAAAATTTGATGGTTTCGTTGCACTTTCCGAGCCCGTAGGGTATCTGATTGGCTTAAAAGTACAAGAAAACACTTCAAAAGTGACGTTTCTGAAGAATTTTAACAGTTTTCTTGTATCTCCGAACGCCAGAATGCATAAAATTGACCTAAACGTCTCCTTTTCCTATTCTGAGTCGATTCTGCATGCTTTAAGTGTGTTTGGTGGCTCAGAACCATCAAAAAACGTTGAAATATAGTTCAAATTCAATAAAAATCGACAAAAATACAGTTTCTAGCTAAAATTTGATGGTTTCGTTGCACTTTCCGAGCCCGTAGGGTATCTGATTGGCTTAAAAGTACAAGAAAACACTTCAAAAGTGACGTTTCTGAAGAATTTTAACTGTTTTCTTGTATCTACGAACGCCAGAATGCATAAAATTGACCTAAACGTCTCCTTTTCCTATTCTGAGTCGATTCTGCATACTTTAAGTGTGTTTGGTGGCTCAGAACCATCAAAAAACGTTGAAATATAGTTCAAATTCAATAAAAATCGACAAAAATACAGTTTCTAGCTAAAATTTGATGGTTTCGTTGCACTTTCCGAGCCCGTAGGGTATCTGATTGGCTTAAAAGTACAAGAAAACACTTCAAAAGTGACGTTTCTGAAGAATTTTAACAGTTTTCTTGTATCTACGAACGCTAGAATGCATAAAATTGACCTAAACGTCTCCTTTTCCTATTCTGAGTCGATTCTGCATGCTTTAAGTGTGTTTGGTGGCTCAGAACCATCAAAAAACGTTGAAATATAGTTCAAATTCAATAAAAATCGACAAAAATACAGTTTCTAGCTAAAATTTGATGGTTTCGTTGCACTTTCCGAGCCCGTAGGGTATCTGATTGGCTTAAAAGTACTAGAAAACACTTCAAAAGTGACGTTTCTGAAGAATTTTAACAGTTTTCTTGTATCTACGAACGCCAGAATGCATAAAATTGACCTAAACGTCTCCTTTTCCTATTCTGAGTCGATTCTGCATGCTTTAAGTGTGTTTGGTGGCTCAGAACCATCAAAAAACGTTGAAATATAGTTCAAATTCAATAAAAATCGACAAAAATACAGTTTCTAGCTAAAATTTGATGGTTTCGTTGCACTTTCCGAGCCCGTAGGGTATCTGATTGGCTTAAAAGTACAAGAAAACACTTCAAAAGTGACGTTTCTGAAGAATTTTAACAGTTTTCTTGTATCTCCGAACGCCAGAATGCATAAAATTGACCTAAACGTCTCCTTTTCCTATTCTGAGTCGATTCTGCATGCTTTAAGTGTGTTTGGTGGCTCAGAACCATCAAAAAACGTTGAAATATAGTTCAAATTCAATAAAAATCGACAAAAATACAGTTTCTAGCTAAAATTTGATGGTTTCGTTGCCCTTTCCGAGCCCGTAGGGTATCTGATTGGCTTAAAAGTACAAGAAAACACTTCAAAAGTGACGTTTCTGAAGAATTTTAACAGTTTTCTTGTATCTACGAACGCCAGAATGCATAAAATTGACCTAAACGTCTCCTTTTCCTATTCTGAGTCGATTCTGCATGCTTTAAGTGTGTTTGGTGGCTCAGAACCATCAAAAAACGTTGAAATATAGTTCAAATTCAATAAAAATCGACAAAAATACAGTTTCTAGCTAAAATTTGATGGTTTCGTTGCACTTTCCGAGCCCGTAGGATATCTGATTGGCTTAAAAGTACAAGAAAACACTTCAAAAGTGACGTTTCTGAAGAATTTTAACAGTTTTCTTGTATCTACGAACGCCAGAATGCATAAAATTGACCTAAACGTCTCCTTTTCCTATTCTGAGTCGATTCTGCATGCTTTAAGTGTGTTTGGTGGCTCAGAACCATCAAAAAACGTTGAAATATAGTTCAAATTCAATAAAAATCGACAAAAATACAGTTTCTAGCTAAAATTTGATGGTTTCGTTGCACTTTCCGAGCCCGTAGGGTATCTGATTGGCTTAAAAGTACAAGAAAACACTTCAAAAGTGACGTTTCTGAAGAATTTTAACAGTTTTCTTGTATCTACGAACGCCAGAATGCATAAAATTGACCTAAACGTCTCCTTTTCCTATTCTGAGTCGATTCTGCATGCTTTAAGTGTGTTTGGTGGCTCAGAACCATCAAAAAACGTTGAAATATAGTTCAAATTCAATAAAAATCGACAAAAATACAGTTTCTAGCTAAAATTTGATGGTTTCGTTGCACTTTCCGAGCCCGTTGGGTATCTGATTGGCTTAAAAGTACAAGAAAACACTTCAAAAGTGACGTTTCTGAAGAATTTTAACAGTTTTCTTGTATCTACGAACGCCAGAATGCATAAAATTGACCTAAACGTCTCCTTTTCCTATTCTGAGTCGATTCTGCATGCTTTAAGTGTGTTTGGTGGCTCAGAACCATCAAAAAACGTTGAAATATAGTTCAAATTCAATAAAAATCGGCAAAAATACAGTTTCTAGCTAAAATTTGATGGTTTCGTTGCACTTTCCGAGCCCGTAGGGTATCTGATTGGCTTAAAAGTACAAGAAAACACTTCAAAAGTGACGTTTCTGAAGAATTTTAACAGTTTTCTTGTATCTACGAACGCCAGAATGCATAAAATTGACCTAAACGTCTCCTTTTCCTATTCTGAGTCGATTCTGCATGCTTTAAGTGTGTTTGGTGGCTCAGAACCATCAAAAAACGTTGAAATATAGTTCAAATTCAATAAAAATCGACAAAAATACAGTTTCTAGCTAAAATTTGATGGTTTCGTTGCACTTTCCGAGCCCGTAGGGTATCTGATTGGCTTAAAAGTACAAGAAAACACTTCAAAAGTGACGTTTCTGAAGAATTTTAACAGTTTTCTTTTATCTACGAACGCCAGAATGCATAAAATTGACCTAAACGTCTCCTTTTCCTATTCTGAGTCGATTCTGCATGCTTTAAGTGTGTTTGGTGGCTCAGTACCATCAAAAAACGTTGAAATATAGTTCAAATTCAATAAAAATCGACAAAAATACAGTTTCTAGCTAAAATTTGATGGTTTCGTTGCACTTTCCGAGCCCGTAGGGTATATGATTGGCTTAAAAGTACAAGAAAACACTTCAAAAGTGACGTTTCTGAAGAATTTTAACAGTTTTCTTGTATCTACGAACGCCAGAATGCATAAAATTGACCTAAACGTCTCCTTTTCCTATTCTGAGTCGATTCTGGATGCTTTAAGTGTGTTTGGTGGCTCAGAACCATCAAAAAACGTTGAAATATAGTTCAAATTCAATAAAAATCGACAAAAATACAGTTTCTAGCTGAAATTTGATGGTTTCGTTGCACTTTCCGAGCCCGTTGGGTATCTGATTGGCTTAAAAGTACAAGAAAACACTTCAAAAGTGACGTTTCTGAAGAATTTTAACAGTTTTCTTGTATCTACGAACGCCAGAATGCATAAAATTGACCTAAACGTCTCCTTTTCCTATTCTGAGTCGATTCTGCATGCTTTAAGTGTGTTTGGTGGCTCAGAACCATCAAAAAACGTTGAAATATAGTTCAAATTCAATAAAAATCGACAAAAATACAGTTTCTAGCTAAAATTTGATGGTTTCGTTACACTTTCCGAGCCCGTAGGGTATCTGATTGGCTTAAAAGTACAAGAAAACACTTCAAAAGTGAAGTTTCTGAAGAATTTTAACAGTTTTCTTGTATCTACGAACGCCAGAATGCATAAAATTGACCTAAACGTCTCCTTTTCCTATTCTGAGTCGATTCTGCATGCTTTAAGTGTGTTTGGTGGCTCAGAACCATCAAAAACGTTGAAATATAGTTCAAATTCAATAAAAATCGACAAAAATACAGTTTCTAGCTAAAATTTGATGGTTTCGTTGCACTTTCCGAGCCCGTAGGGTATCTGATTGGCTTAAAAGTACAAGAAAACACTTCAAAAGTGACGTTTCTGAAGAATTTTAACAGTTTTCTTGTATCTACGAACGCCAGAATGCATAAAATTGACCTAAACGTCTCCTTTTCCTATTCTGAGTCGATTCTGCATGCTTTAAGTGTGTTTGGTGGCTCAGAACCATCAAAAAACGTTGAAATATAGTTCAAATTCAATAAAAATCGACAAAAATACAGTTTCTAGCTAAAATTTGATGGTTTCGTTGCACTTTCCGAGCCCGTAGTGTATCTGATTGGCTTAAAAGTACAAGAAAACACTTCAAAAGTGACGTTTCTGAAGAATTTTAACAGTTTTCTTGTATCTACGAACGCCAGAATGCATAAAATTGACCTAAACGTCTCCTTTTCCTATTCTGAGTCGATTCTGCATGCTTTAAGTGTGTTTGGTGGCTCAGAACCATCAAAAAACGTTGAAATATAGTTCAAATTCAATAAAAATCGACAAAAATACAGTTTCTAGCTAAAATTTTATGGTTTCGTTGCACTTTCCGAGCCCGTAGGGTATCTGATTGGCTTAAAAGTACAAGAAAACACTTCAAAAGTGACGTTTCTGAAGAATTTTAACAGTTTTCTTGTATCTACGAACGCCAGAATGCATAAAATTGACCTAAACGTCTCCTTTTCCTATTCTGAGTCGATTCTGCATGCTTTAAGTGTGTTTGGTGGCTCAGAACCATCAAAAAACGTTGAAATATAGTTCAAATTCAATAAAAATCGACAAAAATACAGTTTCTAGCTAAAATTTGATGGTTTCGTTGCACTTTCCGAGCCCGTAGGGTATCTGATTGGCTTAAAAGTACAAGAAAACACTTCAAAAGTGACGTTTCTGAAGAATTTTAACAGTTTTCTTGTATCTACGAACGCCAGAATGCATAAAATTGACCTAAACGTCTCCTTTTCCTATTCTGAGTCGATTCTGCATGCTTTAAGTGTGTTTGGTGGCTCAGAACCATCAAAAAACGTTGAAATATAGTTCAAATTCAATAAAAATCGACAAAAATACAGTTTCTAGCTAAAATTTGATGGTTTCGTTGCACTTTCCAAGCCCGTAGGGTATCTGATTGGCTTAAAAGTACAAGAAAACACTTCAAAAGTGACGTTTCTGAAGAATTTTAACAGTTTTCTTGTATCTACGAACGCCAGAATGCATAAAATTGACCTAAACGTTTCCTTTTCCTATTCTGAGTCGATTCTGCATGCTTTAAGTGTGTTTGGTGGCTCAGAACCATCAAAAAACGTTGAAATATAGTTCAAATTCAATAAAAATCGACAAAAATACAGTTTCTAGCTAAAATTTGATGGTTTCGTTGCACTTTCCGAGCCCGTAGGGTATCTGATTGGCTTAAAAGTACAAGAAAACACTTCAAAAGTGACGTTTCTGAAGAATTTTAACAGTTTTCTTGTATCTACGAACGCCAGAATGCATAAAATTGACCTAAACGTCTCCTTTTCCTATTCTGAGTCGATTCTGCATGCTTTAAGTGTGTTTGGTGGCTCAGAACCATCAAAAAACGTTGAAATATAGTTCAAATTCAATAAAAATCGACAAAAATACAGTTTCTAGCTAAAATTTGATGGTTTCGTTGCACTTTCCGAGCCCGTAGGGTATCTGATTTGCTTAAAAGTACAAGAAAACACTTCAAAAGTGACGTTTCTGAAGAATTTTAACAGTTTTCTTGTATCTACGAACGCCAGAATGCATAAAATTAACCTAAACGTCTCCTTTTCCTATTCTGAGTCGATTCTGCATGCTTTAAGTGTGTTTGGTGGCTCAGAACCATCAAAAAACGTTGAAATATAGTTCAAATTCAATAAAAATCGACAAAAATACAGTTTCTAGCTAAAATTTGATGGTTTCGTTGCACTTTCCGAGCCCGTAGGGTATCTGATTGGCTTAAAAGTACAAGAAAACACTTCAAAAGTGACGTTTCTGAAGAATTTTAACAGTTTTCTTGTATCTACGAACGCCAGAATGCATAAAATTGACCTAAACGTCTCCTTTTCCTATTCTGAGTCGATTCTGCATGCTTTAAGTGTGTTTGGTGGCTCAGAACCATCAAAAAACGTTGAAATATAGTTCAAATTCAATAAAAATCGACAAAAATACAGTTTCTAGCTAAAATTTGATGGTTTCGTTGCACTTTCCGAGCCCGTAGGGTATCTGATTGGCTTAAAAGTACTAGAAAACACTTCAAAAGTGACGTTTCTGAAGAATTTTAACAGTTTTCTTGTATCTACGAACGCCAGAATGCATAAAATTGACCTAAACGTCTCCTTTTCCTATTCTGAGTCGATTCTGCATGCTTTAAGTGTGTTTGGTGGCTCAGAACCATCAAAAAACGTTGAAATATAGTTCAAATTCAATAAAAATCGACAAAAATACAGTTTCTAGCTAAAATTTGATGGTTTCGTTGCACTTTCCGAGCCCGTAGGGTATCTGATTGGCTTAAAAGTACAAGAAAACACTTCAAAAGTGACGTTTCTGAAGAATTGTAACAGTTTTCTTGTATCTCCGAACGCCAGAATGCATAAAATTGACCTAAACGTCTCCTTTTCCTATTCTGAGTCGATTCTGCATGCTTTAAGTGTGTTTGGTGGCTCAGAACCATCAAAAAACGTTGAAATATAGTTCAAATTCAATAAAAATCGACAAAAATACAGTTTCTAGCTAAAATTTGATGGTTTCGTTGCCCTTTCCGAGCCCGTAGGGTATCTGATTGGCTTAAAAGTACAAGAAAACACTTCAAAAGTGACGTTTCTGAAGAATTTTCGTGTTTAGAAAACAAATTTACTAGAAAGGTGTTAAGTTTTTATCTCAATAGGAGTCTGGATGGACCAAACAGCAGTGTTTAGCTGTTTGCAGTTTATTGGGAATTCCTTTTAATTTTCCTTTTTTTCTTGAAGTAAGTAACTGTTTACTTGGTTAGTTACTAGATTTGTCGCTTGGCGCGCCGGTCTCGGCGTCGTCAGAGACAGCTGATTTGTGTAAACAAATCGGTCTGTTTACGTTTGCATTTGGTTACTCTTGATATTTTCATAGACTCATAATACCGTTTTAAGCATGTTCTTTTCTTGTGGAGTTTGCCTTGCTGCAATTGATGCGGAGGAGATGTCTTTTATTTCATGCAGTGGTACCTGTGACAAAAAGTTTCATCCAGCTTGTATTGGTGTTCCCGCTGAGTTGCTTCGTCATATGAGATCTTTACCAGGCATATCTTGGAAGTGTAATGATTGCAACCGTAAGTGTTTTTCCATAGATCAAGCAGGTCTAATTGCTTTGCTAAATGAGAAGTACACTGAAATGCTGCAAAAACTTGATACTGTGTTTGATGATTTAAAGGTAAATTTTCTGAAAACGGCAGAAGCTAATTTTAGTAAATCTCAAGCTACTTCTACTACTGTTGTTGATTCCGTCCCCTCTTATTCTGACACGTTAAAGAACAAGACGCAGCCCGCTATATTGATCAAGCCGAAGGTTCAACAAACTACAGTTAAAACCAAAGTTGATGTGAAAGAAAATATTAATACTGTGGATATGCAGCTGTCTTTATCCAAAGTAAAATCAGTGAAAAACGGGGGTATGGTTGTTGGTTTCTCTTCCAAAGAAGATAATAACCGTTTTAAAAAAGCTGCTGATGAAAAATTAGGTGACAAGTATGAAATAGTTGAGCTTAAAGGTGTGCAACCCCGAGTGAAAATTGTTGGTATGAATCAGATCTATTCTGAAAATGAAATTCTAGAATACGTTGATCATGCAATCAGGAGCAATACGACTGATATAAATCTTCGATCTGAATGTTCTATCATCAAGTTTTGGCATACAAAAAAGAACCCTAGGATATACCAGGCAATCGTCCAACTGGATCGAAAATCGTATGACACTGTTATGAACTTAGGAGGCCTCTTTGTCGGTTATGATCACTGCAGTGTTTTTGATGCAATCGAAATTTTACGTTGTTACAAATGTAATGGTTTTCACCATAGTTCAAGATACTGTAAAGCTATTAAGTCCTGTCCCAGGTGTGCAACGGTTGGTGATCAGGTGCATGCGTTGTCTGAGTGTAAAGGTGAGCAATTAAAATGCATTAACTGTGTAACTGCTATTGAAAGTGGTGAAACAAATATAAATCCAGAACATGCTGCATGGGATGTAAACTGTCCAATGTATCAGCGTGCAGTTGTAAAATTTAAAAAGGATTTGCTATTTAAACAATGACTACTTAATTCAACTGCTGAGACTTTTTCAGATCGACAATTAGTATTGTATTATCAAAACACGCGCGGTTTAAATAGCAAAACTGTTTCATTTTTCAATAGTGTGTACACAACAAATTTTGATATTATTGGGCTCACTGAGACCTGGCTAAATGAAAATGTTAGTAATTGTGAATTATTTAGTTCTGACTACAATGTGGTGAGAAAAGATAGAAATTTTTTAGCCACGGATAAATCTAGAGGCGGGGGTGTTCTGCTTGCATTTAAGTCTGATATTGCCTTTGAAAAAATCAACCTTGATAACACTTTGTTTAGTTCTCTTACTCAAATGGATATTATTTGCGTGAAAGTGTATAATGATTCGTATTTCTTTTACATTTTTCTATTGTATGTTCCACCTGCACAACCTGTTAAATTTTATCAGATGTTTTTTGAAGCTTTTGGTTCGCTAGATTTTATTGTAGGTGCAGATATTGTCATTGTGGGTGACTTTAATCTTCCTGACTTTGTACAGAATAATCCTCCTGAGTATATTTCACAGAAAGTTAGTCATTTGAAAAATCTTAGTAATTTTTTAAATCTAAAACAGCTTAACTTTGTACCTAATGTCTATAGCAGAATACTTGATTTAGTTCTTTCAAATATAGATCCTATTGTAACTAAAGCTTCCGATGTTCTTGTTGATGAAGACCCGCATCATCCGTCTCTGATGGCAACAATAAAATTTCAGAAGACTGCAAATAGAAACCTTCCTAATTCGTCAAGCTCTAGTTATAATTTCCATAAAGCTGATCTAAATTCTTTATACGAAGCTCTCATGGAAGTAAGTTGGAAATCTTTAGAAATGTGCTCAGATGTAGATACAGCTTGTGATATATTTTATAATATCTTATACTCTGTACTAGACAAGTATGTGCCGAAGTACACAAATCGGAAATATACATTCCCTCCTTGGTTTACGCCAGAAATAATAAAAATGGTTCGTAAAAAGTATCGGATTTATAGAAAATGCCGAAAATACAACAGTCAAGATGATTGGCAGGTTTTCAAGGAGTTGCGTAAACAGCTTAAAATTAAAATATCGGGTGAATACAAAATTTTTAATGCTAAGGTTGAAAAAGATATGGTAGATAATCCTAAGGAATTTTGGAGGTATGTGAATTTGAAAAAAGGCAGTAGTAACATCCCGTCCACAATGACATATGATAAATCTCTGTTATCAGGTCCAAAAAATATTGCTGATGCTTTTGCAACATACTTTCAATCGGTTTTCAATCCACCTTCAAATTTCAGTGGTGATGGACCAGATATTTGTAGTGGAGTGTTACACATTCCTAACATAACGGAAAACGAAATCAGTGCAGCTTTGGAAAAATTGAAACGGAAAAATACCGCTGGTCCAGACAGAATTCCATCTATTTTCTTAAAAGACTGTTCTCCCACATTGGTAAAGCCGTTGTTTATCTTGTTCAATAAAATCTTAACAGGTGGTGTAATTCCGAAGTTGTGGAAGATTTCTAAAATTGTTCCGATATTGAAGAAGGGTGATCGTAAGGCTATCGAAAACTATCGACCAATTGCTTTAATAAATAATTTCGCTAAAATCTTTGAAATGGTGATTTTTAATAACATTTATTTTCACTTAAAAAGTAATATTTCTGAAAACCAACATGGATTTATGCATGGCAGGTCTACAGTGACAAATTTAGTGTCTTTAACTCAATTCCTAAGTGAGTCAATTGATGAGGGCGGTCAGACGGATGTCATTTACATGGACTTTTCGAAAGCCTTTGACAAAATAAGTCACAATATTTTGTTGTATAAACTTGGTGTCATTGGATTCTCACCAGCGCTACTTAAGGTTTTTCACTCTTATCTTTGTGCTAGGAAACAGTTTGTCTATTGCAGTGGATGCTCATCAAAGGATGTATTTCCAACTTCTGGAGTGCCACAGGGGTCGGTGTTGGGGCCACTTCTGTTTTCCGTGTTTATCAATGATATAAGTCACATCCTGAATGTTGATTATTTACTATATGCTGACGATTTAAAAATATTCACAAAAGTGAAGTCAACGGCAGATTGTGTGAAGTTACATGGCAACCTAAATCAAGTCTTAAATTGGTGCAAAGTTAATGAATTGCCAGTCAATAAAACAAAATGCTACGTTATGTCTTTCTCTAAAATGAAAAATTCTATCTATTTTGATTACAGCATATTCGGTGAGTTAGTCTCGAGACCAAACATTGTTCATGACTTAGGAGTTAAGTTTGACAGTAAATTGTCTTTTATTGCTCACTTCGATTATATAGTCTCTGCGTGCTTTAGGTCCCTTGGCTACATACTCAGAAATTCAAAGGATTTTGTGAATACAAATACGTTAATTTCCCTTTTTATTGCACTGGTAAGAACCAAAATGGAATACGCAAATGTGGTCTGGTTCCCTTACTATAATATACATATAAACAATATTGAAAAGGTGCAGCGTAGATTCCTTAAATATCTGTATTTTAGAGAGGAGAGAACGTATCCTCCAGTTGGATTTCCACAAATTATGCTTTTGGAGAGATATTCTAGGACAGCATTAGAAAACCGTAACAAATTATTTTTGGCACTCACTATTTATAAGGTTGTTAATAACAGATTAGATTGTCATGACATATTGAGAAGAATATGTTTTAATGGAAGTCCTAGATTACTTATATCTAGAAAACCGGAGTTATTTGCGTTACCAACACCTAGAACGAATGTTCTGAAGTTTTCACCCGTGTACAGATTGTGTTACATAGGTAACTGGCTTAACCGTCAGGCAGACATTTTTAATACAAATATGTGTACCATTAAGAAATTAAAGTTTGAATCGGTTTGAATTAAACAGAAATATATTCCATAAATGGGGTTCGCCCTGTCGAATATATAAGAATAATAATAATAATAATAATAATAATAATAATAATTTTAACAGTTTTCTTGTATCTACGAACGCCAGAATGCATAAAATTGACCTAAACGTCTCCTTTTCCTATTCTGAGTCGATTCTGCATGCTTTAAGTGTGTTTGGTGGCTCAGAACCATCAAAAAACGTTGAAATATAGTTCAAATTCAATAAAAATCGACAAAAATACAGTTTCTAGCTAAAATTTGATGGTTTCGTTGCACTTTCCGAGCCCGTAGGATATCTGATTGGCTTAAAAGTACAAGAAAACACTTCAAAAGTGACGTTTCTGAAGAATTTTAACAGTTTTCTTGTATCTACGAACGCCAGAATGCATAAAATTGACCTAAACGTCTCCTTTTCCTATTCTGAGTCGATTCTGCATGCTTTAAGTGTGTTTGGTGGCTCAGAACCATCAAAAAACGTTGAAATATAGTTCAAATTCAATAAAAATCGACAAAAATACAGTTTCTAGCTAAAATTTGATGGTTTCGTTGCACTTTCCGAGCCCGTAGGGTATCTGATTGGCTTAAAAGTACAAGAAAACACTTCAAAAGTGACGTTTCTGAAGAATTTTAACAGTTTTCTTGTATCTACGAACGCCAGAATGCATAAAATTGACCTAAACGTCTCCTTTTCCTATTCTGAGTCGATTCTGCATGCTTTAAGTGTGTTTGGTGGCTCAGAACCATCAAAAAACGTTGAAATATAGTTCAAATTCAATAAAAATCGACAAAAATACAGTTTCTAGCTAAAATTTGATGGTTTCGTTGCACTTTCCGAGCCCGTTGGGTATCTGATTGGCTTAAAAGTACAAGAAAACACTTCAAAAGTGACGTTTCTGAAGAATTTTAACAGTTTTCTTGTATCTACGAACGCCAGAATGCATAAAATTGACCTAAACGTCTCCTTTTCCTATTCTGAGTCGATTCTGCATGCTTTAAGTGTGTTTGGTGGCTCAGAACCATCAAAAAACGTTGAAATATAGTTCAAATTCAATAAAAATCGGCAAAAATACAGTTTCTAGCTAAAATTTGATGGTTTCGTTGCACTTTCCGAGCCCGTAGGGTATCTGATTGGCTTAAAAGTACAAGAAAACACTTCAAAAGTGACGTTTCTGAAGAATTTTAACAGTTTTCTTGTATCTACGAACGCCAGAATGCATAAAATTGACCTAAACGTCTCCTTTTCCTATTCTGAGTCGATTCTGCATGCTTTAAGTGTGTTTGGTGGCTCAGAACCATCAAAAAACGTTGAAATATAGTTCAAATTCAATAAAAATCGACAAAAATACAGTTTCTAGCTAAAATTTGATGGTTTCGTTGCACTTTCCGAGCCCATAGGGTATCTGATTGGCTTAAAAGTACAAGAAAACACTTCAAAAGTGACGTTTCTGAAGAATTTTAACAGTTTTCTTTTATCTACGAACGCCAGAATGCATAAAATTGACCTAAACGTCTCCTTTTCCTATTCTGAGTCGATTCTGCATGCTTTAAGTGTGTTTGGTGGCTCAGTACCATCAAAAAACGTTGAAATATAGTTCAAATTCAATAAAAATCGACAAAAATACAGTTTCTAGCTAAAATTTGATGGTTTCGTTGCACTTTCCGAGCCCGTAGGGTATATGATTGGCTTAAAAGTACAAGAAAACACTTCAAAAGTGACGTTTCTGAAGAATTTTAACAGTTTTCTTGTATCTACGAACGCCAGAATGCATAAAATTGACCTAAACGTCTCCTTTTCCTATTCTGAGTCGATTCTGCATGCTTTAAGTGTGTTTGGTGGCTCAGAACCATCAAAAAACGTTGAAATATAGTTCAAATTCAATAAAAATCGACAAAAATACAGTTTCTAGCTAAAATTTGATGGTTTCGTTGCACTTTCCGAGCCCGTAGGATATCTGATTGGCTTAAAAGTACAAGAAAACACTTCAAAAGTGACGTTTCTGAAGAATTTTAACAGTTTTCTTGTATCTACGAACGCCAGAATGCATAAAATTGACCTAAACGTCTCCTTTTCCTATTCTGAGTCGATTCTGCATGCTTTAAGTGTGTTTGGTGGCTCAGAACCATCAAAAAACGTTGAAATATACTTCAAATTCAATAAAAATCGACAAAAATACAGTTTCTAGCTAAAATTTGATGGTTTCGTTGCACTTTCCGAGCCCGTAGGGTATCTGATTGGCTTAAAAGTACAAGAAAACACTTCAAAAGTGACGTTTCTGAAGAATTTTAACAGTTTTGTTGTATCTACGAACGCCAGAATGCATAAAATTGACCTAAACGTCTCCTTTTCCTATTCTGAGTCGATTCTGCATGCTTTAAGTGTGTTTGGTGGCTCAGAACCATCAAAAAACGTTGAAATATAGTTCAAATTCAATAAAAATCGACAAAAATACAGTTTCTAGCTAAAATTTGATGGTTTCGTTGCACTTTCCGAGCCCGTTGGGTATCTGATTGGCTTAAAAGTACAAGAAAACACTTCAAAAGTGACGTTTCTGAAGAATTTTAACAGTTTTCTTGTATCTACGAACGCCAGAATGCATAAAATTGACCTAAACGTCTCCTTTTCCTATTCTGAGTCGATTCTGCATGCTTTAAGTGTGTTTGGTGGCTCAGAACCATCAAAAAACGTTGAAATATAGTTCAAATTCAATAAAAATCGGCAAAAATACAGTTTCTAGCTAAAATTTGATGGTTTCGTTGCACTTTCCGAGCCCGTAGGGTATCTGATTGGCTTAAAAGTACAAGAAAACACTTCAAAAGTGACGTTTCTGAAGAATTTTAACAGTTTTCTTGTATCTACGAACGCCAGAATGCATAAAATTGACCTAAACGTCTCCTTTTCCTATTCTGAGTCGATTCTGCATGCTTTAAGTGTGTTTGGTGGCTCAGAACCATCAAAAAACGTTGAAATATAGTTCAAATTCAATAAAAATCGACAAAAATACAGTTTCTAGCTAAAATTTGATGGTTTCGTTGCACTTTCCGCGCCCGTTGGGTATCTGATAGGCTTAAAAGTTCAAGAAAACACTTCAAAAGTGACGTTTCTGAAGAATTTTAACAGTTTTCTTGTATCTACGAACGCCAGAATGCATAAAATTGACCTAAACGTCTCCTTTTCCTATTCTGAGTCGATTCTGCATGCTTTAAGTGTGTTTGGTGGCTCAGAACCATCAAAAAACGTTGAAATATAGTTCAAATTCAATAAAAATCGACAAAAATACAGTTTCTAGCTAAAATTTGATGGTTTCGTTGCACTTTCCGAGCCCGTAGGGTATCTGATTGGCTTAACAGTACAAGAAAACACTTCAAAAGTGACGTTTCTGAAGAATTTTAACAGTTTTCTTGTATCTACGAACGCCAGAATGCATAAAATTGACCTAAACGTCTCCTTTTCCTATTCTGAGTCGATTCTGCATGCTTTAAGTGTGTTTGGTGGCTCAGAACCATCAAAAAACGTTGAAATATAGCTCAAGTTCAATAAAAATCGACAAAAATACAGTTTCTAGCTAAAATTTGATGGTTTCGTTGCACTTTCCGAGCCCGTAGGGTATCTGATTGGCTTAAAAGTACAAGAAAACACTTCAAAAGTGACGTTTCTGAAGAATTTTAACAGTTTTCTTGGATCTACGAACGCCAGAATGCATAAAATTGACCTAAACGTCTCCTTTTCCTATTCTGAGTCGATTCTGCATGCTTTAAGTGTGTTTGGTGGCTCAGAACCATCAAAAAACGTTGAAATATAGTTCAAATTCAATAAAAATCGACAAAAATACAGTTTCTAGCTAAAATTTGATGGTTTCGTTGCACTTTCCGAGCCCGTAGGGTATCTGATTGGCTTAAAAGTACAAGAAAACACTTCAAAAGTGACGTTTCTGAAGAATTTTAACAGTTTTCTTGTATCTACGAACGCCAGAATGCATAAAATTGACCTAAACGTCTCCTTTTCCTATTCTGAGTCGATTCTGCATGCTTTAAGTGTGTTTGGTGGCTCAGAACCATCAAAAAACGTTGAAATATAGTTCAAATTCAATAAAAATCGACAAAAATACAGTTTCTAGCTAAAATTTGATGGTTTCGTTGCACTTTCCGAGCCCGTAGGGTATCTGATTGGCTTAAAAGTACAAGAAAACACTTCAAAAGTGACGTTTCTGAAGAATTTTAACAGTTTTCTTGTATCTACGAACGCCAGAATGCATAAAATTGACCTAAACGTCTCCTTTTCCTATTCTGAGTCGATTCTGCATGCTTTAAGTGTGTTTGGTGGCTCAGAACCATCAAAAAACGTTGAAATATAGTTCAAATTCAATAAAAATCGACAAAAATACAGTTTCTAGCTAAAATTTGATGGTTTCGTTGCACTTTCCGAGCCCGTAGGGTATCTGATTGGCTTAAAAGTACAAGAAAACACTTCAAAAGTGACGTTTCTGAAGAATTTTAACAGTTTTCTTGTATCTACGAACGCCAGAATGCATTAAATTGACCTAAACGTCTCCTTTTTCTATTCTGAGTCGATTCTGCATGCTTTAAGTGTGTTTGGTGGCTCAGAACCATCAAAAAACGTTGAAATATAGTTCAAATTCAATAAAAATCGACAAAAATACAGTTTCTAGCTAAAATTTGATGGTTTCGTTGCACTTGCCGAGCCCGTAGGGTATCTGATTGGCTTAAAAGTACACGAAAACACTTCAAAAGTGACGTTTCTGAAGAATTTTAACAGTTTTCTTGTATCTACGAACGCCAGAATGCATAAAATTGACCTAAACGTCTCCTTTTCCTATTCTGAGTCGATTCTGCATGCTTTAAGTGTGTTTGGTGGCTCAGAACCATCAAAAAACGTTGAAATATAGTTCAAATTCAATAAAAATCGACAAAAATACAGTTTGCACTTTCCGAGCCCGTAGGGTATCTGATTGGCTTAAAAGTACAAGAAAACACTTCAAAAGTGACGTTTCTGAAGAATTTTAACAGCTTTCTTGTATCTACGAACGCCAGAATGCATAAAATTGACCTAAACGTCTCCTTTTCCTATTCTGAGTCGATTCTGCATGCTTTAAGTGTGTTTGGTGGCTCAGAACCATCAAAAAACGTTGAAATATAGTTCAAATTCAATAAAAATCGACAAAAATACAGTTTCTAGCTAAAATTTGATGGTTTCGTTGCACTTTCCGAGCCCGTAGGGTATCTGATTGGCTTAAAAGTACAAGAAAACACTTCAAAAGTGACGTTTCTGAAGAATTTTAACAGTTTTCTTGTATCTACGAACGCCAGAATGCATAAAAATGACCTAAACGTCTCCTTTTCCTATTCTGAGTCGATTCTGCATGCTTTAAGTGTGTTTGGTGGCTCAGAACCATCAAAAAACGTTGAAATATAGTTCAAATTCAATAAAAATCGACAAAAATACAGTTTCTAGCTAAAATTTGATGGTTTCGTTGCACTTTCCGAGCCCGTAGGGTATCTGATTGGCTTAAAAGTACAAGAAAACACTTCAAAAGTGACGTTTCTGATGAATTTTAACAGTTTTCTTGTATCTACGAACGCCAGAATGCATAAAATTGACCTAAACGTCTCCTTTTCCTATTCTGAGTCGATTCTGCATGCTTTAAGTGTGTTTGGTGGCTCAGAACCATCAAAAAACGTTGAAATATAGTTCAAATTCAATAAAAATCGACAAAAATACAGTTTCTAGCTAAAATTTGATGGTTTCGTTGCACTTTCCGAGCCCGTAGGGTATCTGATTGGCTTAAAAGTACAAGAAAACACTTCAAAAGTGACGTTTCTGAAGAATTTTAACAGTTTTCTTGTATCTACGAACGCCAGAATGCATAAAATTGACCTGAACGTCTCCTTTTCCTATTCTGAGTCGATTCTGCATGCTTTAAGTGTGTTTGGTGGCTCAGAACCATCAAAAAACGTTGAAATATAGTTCAAATTCAATAAAAATCGACAAAAATACAGTTTCTAGCTAAAATTTGATGGTTTCGTTGCACTTTCCGAGCCCGTAGGGTATCTGATTGGCTTAAAAGTACAAGAAAACACTTCAAAAGTGACGTTTCTGAAGAATTTTAACAGTTTTCTTGTATCTACGAACGCCAGAATGCATAAAATTGACCTAAACGTCTCCTTTTCCTATTCTGAGTCGATTCTGCATGCTTTAAGTGTGTTTGGTGGCTCAGAACCATCAAAAAACTTTGAAATATAGTTCAAATTCAATAAAAATCGACAAAAATACAGTTTCTAGCTAAAATTTGATGGTTTCGTTGCACTTTCCGAGCCCGTAGGGTATCTGATTGGCTGAAAAGTACAAGAAAACACTTCAAAAGTGACGTTTCTGAAGAATTTTAACAGTTTTCTTGTATCTACGAACGCCAGAATGCATAAAATTGACCTAAACGTCTCCTTTTCCTATTCTGAGTCGATTCTGCATGCTTTAAGTGTGTTTGGTGGCTCAGAACCATCAAAAAACGTTGAAATATAGTTCAAATTCAATAAAAATCGACAAAAATACAGTTTCTAGCTAAAATTTGATGGTTTCGTTGCACTTTCCGAGCCCGTAGGGTATCTGATTGGCTTAAAGGTACAAGAAAACACTTCAAAAGTGACGTTTCTGAAGAATTTTAACAGTTTTCTTGTATCTACGAACGCCAGAAAGCATAAAATTGACCTAAACGTCTCCTTTTCCTATTCTGAGTCGATTCTGCATGCTTTAAGTGTGTTTGGTGGCTCAGAACCATCAAAAAACGTTGAAATATAGTTCAAATTCAATAAAAATCGACAAAAATACAGTTTCTAGCTAAAATTTGATGGTTTCGTTGCACTTTCCGAGCCCGTAGGGTATCTGATTGGCTTAAAAGTACAAGAAAACACTTCAAAAGTGACGTTTCTGAAGAATTTTAACAGTTTTCTTGTATCTACGAACGCCAGAATGCATAAAATTGACCTAAACGTCTCCTTTTCCTATTCTGAGTCGATTCTGCATGCTTTAAGTGTGTTTGGTGGCTCAGAACCATCAAAAAACGTTGAAATATAGTTCAAATTCAATAAAAATCGACAAAAATACAGTTTCTAGCTAAAATTTGATGGTTTCGTTGCACTTTCCGAGCCCGTAGGGTATCTGATTGGCTTAAAAGTACAAGAAAACACTTCAAAAGTGACGTTTCTGAAGAATTTTAACAGTTTTCTTGTATCTACGAACGCCAGAATGCATAAAATTGACCTAAACGTCTCCTTTTCCTATTCTGAGTCGATTCTGCATGCTTTAAGTGTGTTTGGTGGCTCAGAACCATCAAAAAACGTTGAAATATAGTTCAAATTCAATAAAAATCGACAAAAATACAGTTTCTAGCTAAAATTTGATGGTTTCGTTGCACTTTCCGAGCCCGTAGGGTATCTGATTGGCTTAAAAGTACAAGAAAACACTTCAAAAGTGACGTTTCTGAAGAATTTTAACAGTTTTCTTGTATCTACGAACGCCAGAATGCATAAAATTGACCTAAACGTCTCCTTTTCCTATTCTGAGTCGATTCTGCATGCTTTAAGTGTGTTTGGTGGCTCAGAACCATCAAAAAACGTTGAAAAATAGTTCAAATTCAATAAAAATCGACAAAAATACAGTTTCTAGCTAAAATTTGATGGTTTCGTTGCACTTTCCGAGCCCGTAGGTTATCTGATTGGCTTAAAAGTACAAGAAAACACTTCAAAAGTGACGTTTCTGAAGAATTTTAACAGTTTTCTTGTATCTACGAACGCCAGAATGCATAAAATTGACCTAAACGTCTCCTTTTCCTATTCTGAGTCGATTCTGCATGCTTTAAGTGTGTTTGGTGGCTCAGAACCATCAAAAAACGTTGAAATATAGTTCAAATTCAATAAAAATCGACAAAAATACAGTTTCTAGCTAAAATTTGATGGTTTCGTTCCACTTTCCGAGCCCGTAGGGTATCTGATTGGCTTAAAAGTACAAGAAAACACTTCAAAAGTGACGTTTCTGAAGAATTTTAACAGTTTTCTTGTATCTACGAACGCCAGAATGCATAAAATTGACCTAAACGTCTCCTTTTCCTATTCTGAGTCGATTCTGCATGCTTTTAGTGTGTTTGGTGGCTCAGAACCATCAAAAAACGTTGAAATATAGTTCAAATTCAATAAAAATCGACAAAAATACAGTTTCTAGCTAAAATTTGATGGTTTCGTTGCACTTTCCGAGCCCGTAGGGTATCTGATTGGCTTAAAAGTACAAGAAAACACTTCAAAAGTGACGTTTCTGAAGAATTTTAACAGTTTTCTTGTATCTACGAACGCCAGAATGCATAAAATTGACCTAAACGTCTCCTTTTCCTATTCTGAGTCGATTCTGCATGTTTTAAGTGTGTTTGGTGGCTCAGAACCATCAAAAAACGTTGAAATATAGTTCAAATTCAATAAAAATCGACAAAAATACAGTTTCTAGCTAAAATTTGATGGTTTCGTTGCACTTTCCGAGCCCGTAGGGTATCTGATTGGCTTAAAAGTACAAGAAAACACTTCAAAAGTGACGTTTCTGAAGAATTTTAACAGTTTTCTTGTATCTACGAACGCCAGAATGCATAAAATTGACCTAAACGTCTCCTTTTCCTATTCTGAGTCGATTCTGCATGCTTTAAGTGTGTTTGGTGGCTCAGAACCATCAAAAAACGTTGAAATATAGTTCAAATTCAATAAAAATCGAAAAAATACAGTTTCTAGCTAAAATTTGATGGTTTCGTTGGACTTTCCGAGCCCGTAGGGTATCTGATTGGCTTAAAAGTACAAGAAAACATTTCAAAAGTGACGTTTCTGAAGAATTTTAACAGTTTTCTTGTATCTACGAACGCCAGAATGCATAAAATTGACCTAAACGTCTCCTTTTCCTATTCTGAGTCGATTCTGCATGCTTTAAGTGTGTTTGGTGGCTCAGAACCATCAAAAAACGTTGAAATATAGTTCAAATTCAATAAAAATCGACAAAAATACAGTTTCTAGCTAAAATTTGATGGTTTCGTTGCACTTTCCGAGCCCGTAGGGTATCTGATTGGCTTAAAAGTACAAGAAAACACTTCAAAAGTGACGTTTCTGAAGAATTTTAACAGTTTTCTTGTATCTACGAACGCCAGAATGCATAAAATTGACCTAAACGTCTCCTTTTCCTATTCTGAGTCGATTCTGCATGCTTTAAGTGTGTTTGGTGGCTCAGAACCATAAAAAAACGTTGAAATATAGTTTAAATTCAATAAAAATCGACAAAAATACAGTTTCTAGCTAAAATTTGATGGTTTCGTTGCACTTTCCGAGCCCGTAGGGTATCTGATTGGCTTAAAAGTACAAGAAAACACTTCAAAAGTGACGTTTCTGAAGAATTTTAACAGTTTTCTTGTATCTACGAACGCCAGAATGCATAAAATTGACCTAAACGTCTCCTTTTCCTATTCTGAGTCGATTCTGCATGCTTTAAGTGTGTTTGGTGGCTCAGAACCATCAAAAAACGTTGAAATATAGTTCAAATTCAATAAAAATCGACAAAAATACAGTTTCTAGCTAAAATTTGATGGTTTCGTTGCACTTTCCGAGCCCGTTGGGTATCTGATTGGCTTAAAAGTACAAGAAAACACTTCAAAAGTGACGTTTCTGAAGAATTTTAACAGTTTTCTTGTATCTACGAACGCCAGAATGCATAAAATTGACCTAAACGTCTCCTTTTCCTATTCTGAGTCGATTCTGCATGCTTTAAGTGTGTTTGGTGGCTCAGAACCATCAAAAAACGTTGAAATATAGTTCAAATTCAATAAAAACCGACAAAAATACAGTTTCTAGCTAAAATTTGATGGTTTCGTTGCACTTTCCGAGCCCGTAGGGTATCTGATTGGCTTAAAAGTACAAGAAAACACTTCAAAAGTGACGTTTCTGAAGAATTTTAACGGTTTTCTTGTATCTACGAACGCCAGAATGCATAAAATTGACCTAAACTTCTCCTTTTCCTATTCTGAGTCGATTCTGCATGCTTTAAGTGTGTTTGGTGGCTCAGAACCATCAAAAAACGTTGAAATATAGTTCAAATTCAATAAAAATCGACAAAAATACAGTTTCTAGCTAAAATTTGATGGTTTAGTTGCACTTTCCGAGACCGTAGGGTATCTGATTGGCTTAAAAGTACAAGAAAACACTTCAAAAGTGACGTTTCTGAAGAATTTTAACAGTTTTCTTGTATCTACGAACGCCAGAATGCATAAAATTGACCTAAACGTCTCCTTTTCCTATTCTGAGTCGATTCTGCATGCTTTAAGTGTGTTTGGTGGCTCAGAACCATCAAAAAACGTTGAAATATAGTTCAAATTCAATAAAAATCGACAAAAATACAGTTTCTAGCTAAAATTTGATGGTTTCGTTGCACTTTCCGAGCCCGTTGGGTATCTGATTGGCTTAAAAGTACAAGAAAACACTTCAAAAGTGACGTTACTGAAGAATTTTAACAGTTTTCTTGTATCTACGAACGCCAGAATGCATAAAATTGACCTAAACGTCTCCTTTTCCTATTCTGAGTCGATTCTGCATGCTTTAAGTGTGTTTGGTGGCTCAGAACCATCAAAAAACGTTGAAATATAGTTCAAATTCAATAAAAATCGACAAAAATACAGTTTCTAGCTAAAATTTGATGGTTTCGTTGCACTTTCCGAGCCCGTAGGGTATCTGATTGGCTTAAAAGTACAAGAAAACACTTCAAAAGTGACGTTTCTGAAGAATTTTAACAGTTTTCTTGTATCTACGAACGCCAGAATGCATAAAATTGACCTAAACGTCTCCTTTTCCTATTCTGATTCGATTCTGCATGCTTTAAGTGTGTTTGGTGGCTCAGAACCATCAAAAAACGTTGAAATATAGTTCAAATTCAATAAAAATCGACAAAAATACAGTTTCTAGCTAAAATTTGATGGTTTCGTTGCACTTTCCGAGCCCGTTGGGTATCTGATTGGCTTAAAAGTACAAGAAAACACTTCAAAAGTGACGTTTCTGAAGAATTTTAACAGTTTTCTTGTATCTACGAACGCCAGAATGCATAAAATTGACCTAAACGTCTCCTTTTCCTATTCTGAGTCGATTCTGCATGCTTTAAGTGTGTTTGGTGGCTCAGAACCATCAAAAAACGTTGAAATATAGTTCAAATTCAATAAAAATCGACAAAAATACAGTTTCTAGCTAAAATTTGATGGTTTCGTTGCACTTTCCGAGCCCGTAGGGTATCTGATTGGCTTAAAAGTACAAGAAAACACTTCAAAAGTGACGTTTCTGAAGAATTTTAACAGTTTTCTTGTATCTACGAACGCCAGAATGCATAAAATTGACCTAAACGTCTCCTTTTCCTATTCTGAGTCGATTCTGCATGCTTTAAGTGTGTTTGGTGACTCAGAACCATCAAAAAACGTTGAAATATAGTTCAAATTCAATAAAAATCGACAAAAATACAGTTTCTAGCTAAAATTTGATGGTTTCGTTGCAGTTTCCGAGCCCGTAGGGTATCTGATTGGCTTAAAAGTACAAGAAAACACTTCAAAAGTGACGTTTCTGAAGAATTTTAACAGTTTTCTTGTATCTACGAACGCCAGAATGCATAAAATTGACCTAAACGTCTCCTTTTCCTATTCTGAGTCGATTCTGCATGCTTTAAGTGTGTTTGGTGGCTCAGAACCATCAAAAAACGTTGCAATATAGTTCAAATTCAATAAAAATCGACAAAAATACAGTTTCTAGCTAAAATTTGATGGGTTCGTTGCACTTTCCGAGCCCGTAGGGTATCTGATTGGCTTAAAAGTACAAGAAAACACTTCAAAAGTGACGTTTCTGAAGAATTTTAACAGTTTTCTTGTATCTACTAACGCCAGAATGCATAAAATTGACCTAAACGTCTCCTTTTCCTATTCTGAGTCGATTCTGCATGCTTTAAGTGTGTTTGGTGGCTCAGAACCATCAAAAAACGTTGAAATATAGTTCAAATTCAATAAAAATCGACAAAAATACAGTTTCTAGCTAAAATTTGATGGTTTCGTTGCACTTTCCGAGCCCGTAGGGTATCTGATTGGCTTAAAAGTACAAGAAAACACTTCAAAAGTGAAGTTTCTGAAGAATTTTAACAGTTTTCTTGTATCTACGAACGCCAGAATGCATAAAATTGACCTAAACGTCTCCTTTTCCTATTCTGAGTCGATTCTGCATGCTTTAAGTGTGTTTGGTGGCTCAGAACCATCAAAAAACGTTGAAATATAGTTCAAATTCAATAAAAATCGACAAAAATACAGTTTCTAGCTAAAATTTGATGGTTTCGTTGCACTTTCCGAGCCCGTAGGGTATCTGATTGGCTTAAAAGTACAAGAAAACACTTCAAAAGTGACGTTTCTGAAGAATTTTAACAGTTTTCTTGTATCTACGAACGCCAGAATGCATAAAATTGACCTAAACGTCTCCTTTTCCTATTCTGAGTCGATTCTGCATGCTTTAAGTGTGTTTGGTGGCTCAGAACCATCAAAAAACGTTGAAATATAGTTCAAATTCAATAAAAATCGACAAAAATACAGTTTCTAGCTAAAATTTGATGGTTTCGTTGCACTTTCCGAGCCCGTAGGGTATCTGATTGGCTTAAAAGTACAAGAAAACACTTCAAAAGTGACGTTTCTGAAGAATTTTAACAGTTTTCTTGTATCTACGAACGCCAGAATGCATAAAATTGACCTAAACGTCTCCTTTTCCTATTCTGAGTCGATTCTGCATGCTTTAAGTGTGTTTGGTGGCTCAGAACCATCAAAAAACGTTGAAATATAGTTCAAATTCAATAAAAATCGACAAAAATACAGTTTCTAGCTAAAATTTGATGGTTTCGTTGCACTTTCCGAGCCCGTAGGGTATCTGATTGGCTTAAAAGTACAAGAAAACACTTCAAAAGTGACGTTTCTGAAGAATTTTAACAGTTTTCTTGTATCTACGAACGCCAGAATGCATAAAATTGACCTAAACGTCTCCTTTTCCTATTCTGAGTCGATTCTGCATGCTTTAAGTGTGTTTGGTGGCTCAGAACCATCAAAAAACGTTGAAATATAGTTCAAATTCAATAAAAATCGACAAAAATACAGTTTCTAGCTAAAATTTGATGGTTTCGTTGCACTTTCATAGCCCGTAGGGTATCTGATTGGCTTAAAAGTACAAGAAAACACTTCAAAAGTGACGTTTCTGAAGAATTTTAACAGTTTTCTTGTATCTACGAACGCCAGAATGCATAAAATTGACCTAAACGTCTCTTTTTCCTATTCTGAGTCGATTCTGCATGCTTTAAGTGTGTTTGGTGGCTCAGAACCATCAAAAAACGTTGAAATATAGTTCAAATTCAATAAAAATCGACAAAAATACAGTTTCTAGCTAAAATTTGATGGTTTCGTTGCACTTTCCGAGCCCGTAGGGTATCTGATTGGCTTAAAAGTACAAGAAAACACTTCAAAAGTGACGTTTCTGAAGAATTTTAACAGTTTTCTTGTATCTACGAACGCCAGAATGCATAAAATTGACCTAAACGTCTCCTTTTCCTATTCTGAGTCGATTCTGCATGCTTTAAGTGTGTTTGGTGGCTCAGAACCATCAAAAAACGTTGAAATATAGTTCAAATTCAATAAAAATCGACAAAAATACAGTTTCTAGCTAAAATTTGATGGTTTCGTTGCACTTTCCGAGCCCGTAGGGTATCTGATTGGCTTAAAAGTACAAGAAAACACTTCAAAAGTGACGTTTCTGAAGAATTTTAACAGTTTTCTTGTATCTACGAACGCCAGAATGCATAAAATTGACCTAAACGTCTCCTTTTCCTATTCTGAGTCGATTCTGCATGCTTTAAGTGTGTTTGGTGGCTCAGAACCATCAAAAAACGTTGAAATATAGTTCAAATTCAATAAAAATCGACAAAAATACAGTTTCTAGCTAAAATTTGATGGTTTCGTTGCACTTTCCGAGCCCGTAGGGTATCTGATTGGCTTAAAAGTACAAGAAAACACTTCAAAAGTGACGTTTCTGAAGAATTTTAACAGTTTTCTTGTATCTACGAACGCCAGAATGCATAAAATTGACCTAAACGTCTCCTTTTCCTATTCTGAGTCGATTCTGCATGCTTTAAGTGTGTTTGGTGGCTCAGAACCATCAAAAAACGTTGAAATATAGTTCAAATTCAATAAAAATCGACAAAAATACAGTTTCTAGCTAAAATTTGATGGTTTCGTTGCACTTTCCGAGCCCGTAGGGTATCTGATTGGCTTAAAAGTACAAGAAAACACTTCAAAAGTGACGTTTCTGAAGAATTTTAACAGTTTTCTTGTATCTACGAACGCCAGAATGCATAAAATTGACCTAAACGTCTCCTTTTCCTATTCTGAGTCGATTCTGCATGCTTTAAGTGTGTTTGGTGACTCAGAACCATCAAAAAACGTTGAAATATAGTTCAAATTCAATAAAAATCGACAAAAATACAGTTTCTAGCTAAAATTTGATGGTTTCGTTGCACTTTCCGAGCCCGTAGGGTATCTGATTGGCTTAAAAGTACAAGAAAACACTTCAAAAGTGACGTTTCTGAAGAATTTTAACAGTTTTCTTGTATCTACGAACGCCAGAATGCATAAAATTGACCTAAACGTCTCCTTTTCCTATTCTGAGTCGATTCTGCATGCTTTAAGTGTGTTTGGTGGCTCAGAACCATCAAAAAACGTTGCAATATAGTTCAAATTCAATAAAAATCGACAAAAATACAGTTTCTAGCTAAAATTTGATGGTTTCGTTGCACTTTCCGAGCCCGTCGGGTATCTGATTGGCTTAAAAGTACAAGAAAACACTTCAAAAGTGACGTTTCTGAAGAATTTTAACAGTTTTCTTGTATCTACGAACGCCAGAATGCATAAAATTGACCTAAACGTCTCCTTTTCCTATTCTGAGTCGATTCTGCATGCTTTAAGTGTGTTTGGTGGCTCAGAACCATCAAAAAACGTTGAAATATAGTTCAAATTCAATAAAAATCGACAAAAATACAGTTTCTAGCTAAAATTTGATGGTTTCGTTGCACTTTCCGAGCCCGTAGGGTATCTGATTGGCTTAAAAGTACAAGAAAACACTTCAAAAGTGAAGTTTCTGAAGAATTTTAACAGTTTTCTTGTATCTACGAACGCCAGAATGCATAAAATTGACCTAAACGTCTCCTTTTCCTATTCTGAGTCGATTCTGCATGCTTTAAGTGTGTTTGGTGGCTCAGAACCATCAAAAAACGTTGAAATATAGTTCAAATTCAATAAAAATCGACAAAAATACAGTTTCTAGCTAAAATTTGATGGTTTCGTTGCACTTTCCGAGCCCGTAGGGTATCTGATTGGCTTAAAAGTACAAGAAAACACTTCAAAAGTGACGTTTCTGAAGAATTTTAACAGTTTTCTTGTATCTACGAACGCCAGAATGCATAAAATTGACCTAAACGTCTCCTTTTCCTATTCTGAGTCGATTCTGCATGCTTTAAGTGTGTTTGGTGGCTCAGAACCATCAAAAAACGTTGAAATATAGTTCAAATTCAATAAAAATCGACAAAAATACAGTTTCTAGCTAAAATTTGATGGTTTCGTTGCACTTTCCGAGCCCGTAGGGTATCTGATTGGCTTAAAAGTACAAGAAAACACTTCAAAAGTGACGTTTCTGAAGAATTTTAACAGTTTTCTTGTATCTACGAACGCCAGAATGCATAAAATTGACCTAAACGTCTCCTTTTCCTATTCTGAGTCGATTCTGCATGCTTTAAGTGTGTTTGGTGGCTCAGAACCATCAAAAAACGTTGAAATATAGTTCAAATTCAATAAAAATCGACAAAAATACAGTTTCTAGCTAAAATTTGATGGTTTCGTTGCACTTTCCGAGCCCGTAGGGTATCTGATTGGCTTAAAAGTACAAGAAAACACTTCAAAAGTGACGTTTCTGAAGAATTTTAACAGTTTTCTTGTATCTACGAACGCCAGAATGCATAAAATTGACCTAAACGTCTCCTTTTCCTATTCTGAGTCGATTCTGCATGCTTTAAGTGTGTTTGGTGGCTCAGAACCATCAAAAAACGTTGAAATATAGTTCAAATTCAATAAAAATCGACAAAAATACAGTTTCTAGCTAAAATTTGATGGTTTCGTTGCACTTTCCGAGCCCGTAGGGTATCTGATTGGCTTAAAAGTACAAGAAAACACTTCAAAAGTGACGTTTCTGAAGAATTTTAACAGTTTTCTTGTATCCACGAACGCCAGAATGCATAAAATTGACCTAAACGTCTCCTTTTCCTATTCTGAGTCGATTCTGCATGCTTTAAGTGTGTTTGGTGGCTCAGAACCATCAAAAAACGTTGAAATATAGTTCAAATTCAATAAAAATCGACAAAAATACAGTTTCTAGCTAAAATTTGATGGTTTCGTTGCACTTTCCGAGCCCGTTGGGTATCTGATTGGCTTAAAAGTACAAGAAAACACTTCAAAAGTGACGTTTCTGAAGAATTTTAACAGTTTTCTTGTATCTACGAACGCCAGAATGCATAAAATTGACCTAAACGTCTCCTTTTCCTATTCTGAGTCGATTCTGCATGCTTTAAGTGTGTTTGGTGGCTCAGAACCATCAAAAAACGTTGAAATATAGTTCAAATTCAATAAAAATCGACAAAAATACAGTTTCTAGCTAAAATTTGATGGTTTCGTTGCACTTTCCGAGCCCCTAGGGTATCTGATTGGCTTAAAAGTACAAGAAAACACTTCAAAAGTGACGTTTCTGAAGAATTTTAACAGTTTTCTTGTATCTACGAACGCCAGAATGCATAAAATTGACCTAAACGTCTCCTTTTCCTATTCTGAGTCGATTCTGCATGCTTTAAGTGTGTTTGGTGGCTCAGAACCATCAAAAAACGTTGAAATATAGTTCAAATTCAATAAAAATCGACAAAAATACAGTTTCTAGCTAAAATTTGATGGTTTCGTTGCACTTTCCGAGCCCGTTGGGTATCTGATTGGCTTAAAAGTACAAGAAAACACTTCAAAAGTGACGTTTCTGAAGAATTTTAACAGTTTTCTTGTATCTACGAACGCCAGAATGCATAAAATTGACCTAAACGTCTCCTTTTCCTATTCTGAGTCGATTCTGCATGCTTTAAGTGTGTTTGGTGGCTCAGAACCATCAAAAAACGTTGAAATATAGTTCAAATTCAATAAAAATCGACAAAAATACAGTTTCTAGCTAAAATTTGATGGTTTCGTTGCACTTTCCGAGCCCGTAGGGTATCTGATTGGCTTAAAAGTACAAGAAAACACTTCAAAAGTGACGTTTCTGAAGAATTTTAACAGTTTTCTTGTATCTACGAACGCCAGAATGCATAAAATTGACCTAAACGTCTCCTTTTCCTATTCTGAGTCGATTCTGCATGCTTTAAGTGTGTTTGGTGGCTCAGAACCATCAAAAAACGTTGAAATATAGTTCAAATTCAATAAAAATCGACAAAATTCAGTTTCTAGCTAAAATTTGATGGTTTCGTTGCACTTTCCGAGCCCGTAGGGTATCTGATTGGCTTAAAAGTACAAGAAAACACTTCAAAAGTGACGTTTCTGAAGAATTTTAACAGTTTTCTTGTATCTACGAACGCCAGAATGCATAAAATTAACCTAAGCGTCTCCTTTTCCTATTCTTAGTCGATTCTGCATGCTTTAAGTGTGTTTGGTGGCTCAGAACCATCAAAAAACGTTGAAATATAGTTCAGATTCAATAAAAATCGACAAAAATACAGTTTCTAGCTAAAATTTGATGGTTTCGTTGCACTTTCCGAGCCCGTTGGGTATCTGATCGGCTTAAAAGTACAAGAAAACACTTCAAAAGTGACGTTTCTGAAGAATTTTAACAGTTTTCTTGTATCTACGAACGCCAGAATGCATAAAATTGACCTAAACGTCTCCTTTTCCTATTCTGAGTCGATTCTGCATGCTTTAAGTGTGTTTGGTGGCTCAGAACCATCAAAAAACGTTGAAATATTGTTCAAATTCAATAAAAATCGACAAAAATACAGTTTCTAGCTAAAATTTGATGGTTTCGTTGCACTTTCCGAGCCCGTAGGGTATCTGATCGGCTTAAAAGTACAAGAAAACACTTCAAAAGTGACGTTTCTGAAGAATTTTAACAGTTTTCTTGTATCTACGAACGCCAGAATGCATAAAATTGACCTAAACGTCTCCTTTTCCTATTCTGAGTCGATTCTGCATGCTTTAAGTGTGTTTGGTGGCTCAGAACCATCAAAAAACGTTGAAATATAGTTCAAATTCAATAAAAATCGACAAAAATACAGTTTCTAGCTAAAATTTGATGGTTTCGTTGCACTTTCCGAGCCCGTAGGGTATCTGATTGGCTTAAAAGTACAAGAAAACACTTCAAAAGTGACGTTTCTGAAGAATTTTAACAGTTTTCTTGTATCCACGAACGCCAGAATGCATAAAATTGACCTAAACGTCTCCTTTTCCTATTCTGAGTCGACTCTGCATGCTTTAAGTGTGTTTGGTGGCTCAGAACCATCAAAAAACGTTGAAATATAGTTCAAATTCAATAAAAATCGACAAAAATACAGTTTCTAGCTAAAATTTGATGGTTTCGTTGCACTTTCCGAGCCCGTTGGGTATCTGATTGGCTTAAAAGTACAAGAAAACACTTCAAAAGTGACGTTTCTGAAGAATTTTAACAGTTTTCTTGTATCTACGAACGCCAGAATGCATAAAATTGACCTAAACGTCTCCTTTTCCTATTCTGAGTCGATTCTGCATGCTTTAAGTGTGTTTGGTGGCTCAGAACCATCAAAAAACGTTGAAATATAGTTCAAATTCAATAAAAATCGACAAAAATACAGTTTCTAGCTAAAATTTGATGGTTTCGTTGCACTTTCCGAGCCCGTAGGGTATCTGATTGGCTTAAAAGTACAAGAAAACACTTCAAAAGTGACGTTTCTGAAGAATTTTAACAGTTTTCTTGTATCTACGAACGCCAGAATGCATAAAATTGACCTAAACGTCTCCTTTTCCTATTCTGAGTCGATTCTGCATGCTTTAAGTGTGTTTGGTGGCTCAGAACCATCAAAAAACGTTGAAATATAGTTCAAATTCAATAAAAATCGACAAAAATACAGTTTCTAGCTAAAATTTGATGGTTTCGTTGCACTTTCCGAGCCCGTTGGGTATCTGATTGGCTTAAAAGTACAAGAAAACACTTCAAAAGTGACGTTTCTGAAGAATTTTAACAGTTTTCTTGTATCTACGAACGCCAGAATGCATAAAATTGACCTAAACGTCTCCTTTTCCTATTCTGAGTCGATTCTGCATGCTTTAAGTGTGTTTGGTGGCTCAGAACCATCAAAAAACGTTGAAATATAGTTCAAATTCAATAAAAATCGACAAAAATACAGTTTCTAGCTAAAATTTGATGGTTTCGTTGCACTTTCCGAGCCCGTAGGGTATCTGATTGGCTTAAAAGTACAAGAAAACACTTCAAAAGTGACGTTTCTGAAGAATTTTAACAGTTTTCTTGTATCTACGAACGCCAGAATGCATAAAATTGACCTAAACGTCTCCTTTTCCTATTCTGAGTCGATTCTGCATGCTTTAAGTGTGTTTGGTGGCTCAGAACCATCAAAAAACGTTGAAATATAGTTCAAATTCAATAAAAATCGACAAAATTCAGTTTCTAGCTAAAATTTGATGGTTTCGTTGCACTTTCCGAGCCCGTAGGGTATCTGATTGGCTTAAAAGTACAAGAAAACACTTCAAAAGTGACGTTTCTGAAGAATTTTAACAGTTTTCTTGTATCTACGAACGCCAGAATGCATAAAATTAACCTAAGCGTCTCCTTTTCCTATTCTTAGTCGATTCTGCATGCTTTAAGTGTGTTTGGTGGCTCAGAACCATCAAAAAACGTTGAAATATAGTTCAGATTCAATAAAAATCGACAAAAATACAGTTTCTAGCTAAAATTTGATGGTTTCGTTGCACTTTCCGAGCCCGTTGGGTATCTGATCGGCTTAAAAGTACAAGAAAACACTTCAAAAGTGACGTTTCTGAAGAATTTTAACAGTTTTCTTGTATCTACGAACGCCAGAATGCATAAAATTGACCTAAACGTCTCCTTTTCCTATTCTGAGTCGATTCTGCATGCTTTAAGTGTGTTTGGTGGCTCAGAACCATCAAAAAACGTTGAAATATTGTTCAAATTCAATAAAAATCGACAAAAATACAGTTTCTAGCTAAAATTTGATGGTTTCGTTGCACTTTCCGAGCCCGTAGGGTATCTGATTGGCTTAAAAGTACAAGAAAACACTTCAAAAGTGACGTTTCTGAAGAATTTTAACAGTTTTCTTGTATCTACGAACGCCAGAATGCATAAAATTGACCTAAACGTCTCCTTTTCCTATTCTGAGTCGATTCTGCATGCTTTAAGTGTGTTTGGTGGCTCAGAACCATCAAAAAACGTTGAAATATAGTTCAAATTCAATAAAAATCGACAAAAATACAGTTTCTAGTTAAAATTTGATGGTTTCGTTGCACTTTCCGAGCCCGTAGGGTATCTGATTGGCTTAAAAGTACAAGAAAACACTTCAAAAGTAACGTTTCTGAAGAATTTTAACAGTTTTCTTGTATCTACGAACGCCAGAATGCATAAAATTGACCTAAACGTCTCCTTTTCCTATTCTGAGTCGATTCTGCATGCTTTAAGTGTGTTTGGTGGCTCAGAACCATCAAAAAACGTTGAAATATAGTTCAAATTCAATAAAAATCGACAAAAATACAGTTTCTAGCTAAAATTTGATGGTTTCGTTGCACTTTCCGAGCCCGTAGGGTATCTGATTGGCTTAAAAGTACAAGAAAACACTTCAAAAGTGACGTTTCTGAAGAATTTTAACAGTTTTCTTGTATCTACGAACGCCAGAATGCATAAAATTGACCTAAACGTCTCCTTTTCCTATTCTGAGTCGATTCTGCATGCTTTAAGTGTGTTTGGTGGCTCAGAACCATCAAAAAACGTTGAAATATAGTTCAAATTCAATAAGAATCGACAAAAATACAGTTTCTAGCTAAAATTTGATGGTTTCGTTGCACTTTCCGAGCCCGTAGGGTATCTGATTGGCTTAAAAGTACAAGAAAACACTTCAAAAGTGACGTTTCTGAAGAATTTTAACAGTTTTCTTGTATCTACGAACGCCAGAATGCATAAAATTGACCTAAACGTCTCCTTTTCCTATTCTGAGTCGATTCTGCATGCTTTAAGTGTGTTTGGTGGCTCAGAACCATCAAAAAACGTTGAAATATAGTTCAAATTCAATAAAAATCGACAAAAATACAGTTTCTAGCTAAAATTTGATGGTTTCGTTGCACTTTCCGAGCCCGTAGGGTATCTGATTGGCTTAAAAGTACAAGAAAACACTTCAAAAGTGACGTTTCTGAAGAATTTTAACAGTTTTCTTGTATCTACGAACGCCAGAATGCATAAAATTGACCTAGACGTCTCCTTTTCCTATTCTGAGTCGATTCTGCATGCTTTAAGTGTGTTTGGTGGCTCAGAACCATCAAAAAACGTTGAAATATAGTTCAAATTCAATAAAAATCGACAAAAATACAGTTTCTAGCTAAAATTTGATGGTTTCGTTGCACTTTCCGAGCCCGTAGGGTATCTGATTGGCTTAAAAGTACAAGAAAACACTTCAAAAGTGACGTTTCTGAAGAATTTTAACAGTCTTCTTGTATCTACGAACGCCAGAATGCATAAAATTGACCTAAACGTCTCCTTTTCCTATTCTGAGTCGATTCTGCATGCTTTAAGTGTGTTTGGTGGCTCAGAACCATCAAAAAACGTTGAAATATAGTTCAAATTCAATAAAAATCGACAAAAATACAGTTTCTAGCTAAAATTTGGTGGTTTCGTTGCACTTTCCGAGCCCGTAGGGTATCTGATTGGCTTAAAAGTACAAGAAAACACTTCAAAAGTGACGTTTCTGAAGAATTTTAACAGTTTTCTTGTATCTACGAACGCCAGAATGCATAAAATTGACCTAAACGTCTCCTTTTCCTATTCTGAGTCGATTCTGCATGCTTTAAGTGTGTTTGGTGGCTCAGAACCATCAAAAAACGTTGAAATATAGTTCAAATTCAATAAAAATCGACAAAAATACAGTTTCTAGCTAAAATTTGATGGTTTCGTTGCACTTTCCGAGCCCGTTGGGTATCTGATTGGCTTAAAAGTACAAGAAAACACTTCAAAAGTGACGTTTCTGAAGAATTTTAACAGTTTTCTTGTATCTACGAACGCCAGAATGCATAAAATTGACCTAAACGTCTCCTTCTCCTATTCTGAGTCGATTCTGCATGCTTTAAGTGTGTTTGGTGGCTCAGAACCATCAAAAAACGTTGAAATATAGTTCAAATTCAATAAAAATCGACAAAAATACAGTTTCTAGCTAAAATTTGATGGTTTCGTTACACTTTCCGAGCCCGTAGGGTATCTGATTGGCTTAAAAGTACAAGAAAACACTTCAAAAGTGACGTTTCTGAAGAATTTTAACAGTTTTCTTGTATCTACGAACGCCAGAATGCATAAAATTGACCTAAACGTCTCCTTTTCCTATTCTGAGTCGATTCTGCATGCTTTAAGTGTGTTTGGTGGCTCAGAACCATCAAAAAACGTTGAAATATAGTTCAAATTCAATAAAAATCGACAAAAATACAGTTTCTAGCTAAAATTTGATGGTTTCGTTGCACTTTCCGAGCCCGTAGGGTATCTGATTGGCTTAAAAGTACAAGAAAACACTTCAAAAGTGACGTTTCTGAAGAATTTTAACAGTTTTCTTGTATCTACGATCGCCAGAATGCATAAAATTGACCTAGACATCTCCTTTTCCTATTCTGAGTCGATTCTGCATGCTTTAAGTGTGTTTGGTGGCTCAGAACCATCAAAAAACGTTGAAATATAGTTCAAATTCAATAAAAATCGACAAAAATACAGTTTCTAGCTAAAATTTGATGGTTTCGTTGCACTTTCCGAGCCCGTAGGGTATCTGATTGGCTTAAAAGTACAAGAAAACACTTCAAAAGTGACGTTTCTGAAGAATTTTAACAGTTTTCTTGTATCTACGAACGCCAGAATGCATAAAATTGACCTAAACGTCTCCTTTTCCTATTCTGAGTCGATTCTGCATGCTTTAAGTGTGTTTGGTGGCTCAGAACCATCAAAAAACGTTGAAATATAGTTCAAATTCAATAAAAATCGACAAAAATACAGTTTCTAGCTAAAATTTGATGGTTTCGTTGCACTTTCCGAGCCCGTAGGGTATCTGATTGGCTTAAAAGTACAAGAAAACACTTCAAAAGTGACGTTTCTGAAGAATTTTAACAGTTTTCTTGTATCTACGAACGCCAGAATGCATAAAATTGATCTAAACGTCTCCTTTTCCAATTCTGAGTCGATTCTGCATGCTTTAAGTGTGTTTGGTGGCTCAGAACCATCAAAAAACGTTGAAATATAGTTCAAATTCAATAAAAATCGACAAAAATACAGTTTCTAGCTAAAATTTTATGGTTTCGTTGCACTTTCCGAGCCCGTAGGGTATCTGATTGGCTTAAAAGTACAAGAAAACACTTCAAAAGTGACGTTTCTGAAGAATTTTAACAGTTTTCTTGTATCTACGAACGCCAGAATGCATAAAATTGACCTAAACGTCTCCTTTTCCTATTCTGAGTCGATTCTGCATGCTTTAAGTGTGTTTGGTGGCTCAGAACCATCAAAAAACGTTGAAATATAGTTCAAATTCAATAAAAATCGACAAAAATACAGTTTCTAGCTAAAATTTGATGGTTTCGTTGCACTTTCCGAGCCCGTAGGGTATCTGATTGGCTTAAAAGTACAAGAAAACACTTCAAAAGTGACGTTTCTGAAGAATTTTAACAGTTTTCTTGTATCTACGAACGCCAGAATGCATAAAATTGACCTAAACGTCTCCTTTTCCTATTCTGAGTCGATTCTGCATGCTTTAAGTGTGTTTGGTGGCTCAGAACCATCAAAAAACGTTGAAATATAGTTCAAATTCAATAAAAATCGACAAAAATACAGTTTCTAGCTAAAATTTGATGGTTTCGTTGCACTTTCCGAGCCCGTAGGGTATCTGATTGGCTTAAAAGTACAAGAAAACACTTCAAAAGTGACGTTTCTGAAGAATTTTAACAGTTTTCTTGTATCTACGAACGCCAGAATGCATAAAATTGATCTAAACGTCTCCTTTTCCTATTCTGAGTCGATTCTGCATGCTTTAAGTGTGTTTGGTGGCTCAGAACCATCAAAAAACGTTGAAATATAGTTCAAATTCAATAAAAATCGACAAAAATACAGTTTCTAGCTAAAATTTGATGGTTTCGTTGCACTTTCCGAGCCCGTAGGGTATCTGATTGGCTTAAAAGTACAAGAAAACACTTCAAAAGTGACGTTTCTGAAGAATTTTAACAGTTTTCTTGTATCTACGAACGCCAGAATGCATAAAATTGACCTAAACGTCTCCTTTTCCTATTCTGAGTCGATTCTGCATGCTTTAAGTGTGTTTGGTGGCTCAGAACCATCAAAAAACGTTGAAATATAGTTCAAATTCAATAAAAATCGACAAAAATACAGTTTCTAGCTAAAATTTGATGGTTTCGTTGCACTTTCCGAGCCCGTAGGGTATCTGATTGGCTTAAAAGTACAAGAAAACACTTCAGAAGTGACGTTTCTGAAGAATTTTAACAGTTTTCTTGTATCTACGAACGCCAGAATGCATAAAATTGACCTAAACGTCTCCTTTTCCTATTCTGAGTCGATTCTGCATGCTTTAAGTGTGTTTGGTGGCTCAGAACCATCAAAAAACGTTGAAATATAGTTCAAATTCAATAAAAATCGACAAAAATACAGTTTCTAGCTAAAATTTGATGGTTTCGTTGCACTTTCCGAGCCCGTAGGGTATCTGATTGGCTTAAAAGTACAAGAAAACACTTCAAAAGTGACGTTTCTGAAGAATTTTAACAGTTTTCTTGTATCTACGAACGCCAGAATGCATAAAATTGACCTAAACGTCTCCTTTTCCTATTCTGAGTCGATTCTGCATGCTTTAAGTGTGTTTGGTGGCTCAGAACCATCAAAAAACGTTGAAATATAGTTCAAATTCAATAAAAATCGACAAAAATACAGTTTCTAGCTAAAATTTGATGGTTTCGTTGCACTTTCCGAGCCCGTAGGGTATCTGATTGGCTTAAAAGTACAAGAAAACACTTCAAAAGTGACGTTTCTGAAGAATTTTAACAGTTTTCTTGTATCTACGAACGCCAGAATGCATAAAATTGACCTAAACGTCTCCTTTTCCTATTCTGAGTCGATTCTGCATGCTTTAAGTGTGTTTGGTGGCTCAGAACCATCAAAAAACGTTGAAATATAGTTCAAATTCAATAAAAATCGACAAAAATACAGTTTCTAGCTAAAATTTGATGGTTTCGTTGCACTTTCCGAGCCCGTAGGGTATCTGATTGGCTTAAAAGTACAAGAAAACACTTCAAAAGTGACGTTTCGGAAGAATTTTAACAGTTTTCTTGTATCTACGAACGCCAGAATGCATAAAATTGAACTAAACGTCTCCTTTTCCTATTCTGAGTCGATTCTGCATGCTTTAAGTGTGTTTGGTGGCTCAGAACCATCAAAAAACGTTGAAATATAGTTCAAGTTCAATAAAAATCGACAAAAATACAGTTTCTAGCTAAAATTTGATGGTTTCGTTGCACTTTCCGAGCCCGTAGGGTATCTGATTGGCTTAAAAGTACAAGAAAACACTTCAAAAGTGACGTTTCTGAAGAATTTTAACAGTTTTCTTGTATCTACTAACGCCAGAATGCATAAAATTGACCTAAACGTCTCCTTTTCCTATTCTGAGTCGATTCTGCATGCTTTAAGTGTGTTTGGTGGCTCAGAACCATCAAAAAACGTTGAAATATAGTTCAAATTCAATAAAAATCGACAAAAATACAGTTTCTAGCTAAAATTTGATGGTTTCGTTGCACTTTCCGAGCCCGTAGGGTATCTGATTGGCTTTAAAGTACAAGAAAACACTTCAAAAGTGACGTTTCTGAAGAATTTTAACAGTTTTCTTGTATCTACGAACGCCAGAATGCATAAAATTGACCTAAACGTCTCCGTTTCCTATTCTGAGTCGATTCTGCATGCTTTAAGTGTGTTTGGTGGCTCAGAACCATCAAAAAACGTTGAAATATAGTTCAAATTCAATAAAAATCGACAAAAATACAGTTTCTAGCTAAAATTTGATGGTTTCGTTGCACTTTCCGAGCCCGTAGGGTATCTGATTGGCTTAAAAGTACAAGAAAACACTTCAAAAGTGACGTTTCTGAAGAATTTTAACAGTTTTCTTGTATCTACGAACGCCAGAATGCATAAAATTGACCTAAACGTCTCCTTTTCCTATTCTGAGTCGATTCTGCATGCTTTAAGTGTGTTTGGTGGCTCAGAACCATCAAAAAACGTTGAAATATAGTTCAAATTCAATAAAAATCGACAAAAATACAGTTTCTAGCTAAAATTTGATGGTTTCGTTGCACTTTCCGAGCCCGTAGGGTATCTGATTGGCTTAAAAGTACAAGAAAACACTTCAAAAGTGACGTTTCTGAAGAATTTTAACAGTTTTCTTGTATCTACGAACGCCAGAATGCATAAAATTGACCTAAACGTCTCCTTTTCCTATTCTGAGTCGATTCTGCATGCTTTAAGTGTGTTTGGTGGCTCAGAACCATTAAAAAAACGTTGAAATATAGTTCAAATTCAATAAAAATCGACAAAAATACAGTTTCTAGCTAAAATTTGATGGTTTCGTTGCAATTTCCGAGCCCGTAGGGTATCTGATTGGCTTAAAAGTACAAGAAAACACTTCAAAAGTGACGTTTCTGAAGAATTTTAACAGTTTTCTTGTATCTACGAACGCCAGAATGCATAAAATTGACCTAAACGTCTCCTTTTCCTATTCTGAGTCGATTCTGCATGCTTTAAGTGTGTTTGGTGGCTCAGAACCATCAAAAAACCTTGAAATATAGTTCAAATTCAATAAAAATCGACAAAAATACAGTTTCTAGCTAAAATTTGATGGTTTCGTTGCACTTTCCGAGCCCGTAGGGTATCTGATTGGCTTAAAAGTACAAGAAAACACTTCAAAAGTGACGTTTCTGAAGAATTTTAACAGTTTTCTTGTATCTACGAACGCCAGAATGCATAAAATTGACCTAAACGTCTCCTTTTCCTATTCTGAGTCGATTCTGCATGCTTTAAGTGTGTTTGGTGGCTCAGAACCATCAAAAAACATTGAAATATAGTTCAAATTCAATAAAAATCGACAAAAATACAGTTTCTAGCTAAAATTTGATGGTTTCGTTGCACTTTCCGAGCCCGTAGGGTATCTGATTGGCTTAAAAGTACAAGAAAACACTTCAAAAGTGACGTTTCTGAAGAATTTTAACAGTTTTCTTGTATCTACGAACGCCAGAATGCATAAAATTGACCTAAACGTCTCCTTTTCCTATTCTGAGTCGATTCTGCATGCTTTAAGTGTGTTTGGTGGCTCAGAACCATCAAAAAACGTTGAAATATAGTTCAAATTCAATAAAAATCGACAAAAATACAGTTTCTAGCTAAAATTTGATGGTTTCGTTGCACTTTCCGAGCCCGTTGGGTATCTGATTTGCTTAAAAGTACAAGAAAACACTTCAAAAGTGACGTTTCTGAAGAATTTTAACAGTTTTCTTGTATCTACGAACGCCAGAATGCATAAAATTGACCTAAACGTCTCCTTTTCCTATTCTGAGTCGATTCTGCATGCTTTAAGTGTGTTTGGTGGCTCAGAACCATCAAAAAACGTTGAAATATAGTTCAAATTCAATAAAAATCGACAAAAATACAGTTTCTAGCTAAAATTTGATGGTTTCGTTGCACTTTCCGAGCCCGTAGGGTATCTGATTGGCTTAAAAGTACAAGAAAACACTTCAAAAGTGACGTTTCTGAAGAATTTTAACAGTTTTCTTGTATCTACGAACGCCAGAATGCATAAAATTGACCTAAACGTCTCCTTTTCCTATTCTGAGTCGATTCTGCATGCTTTAAGTGTGTTTAGTGGCTCAGAACCATCAAAAAACGTTGAAATATAGTTCAAATTCAATAAAAATCGACAAAAATACAGTTTCTAGCTAAAATTTGATGGTTTCGTTGCACTTTCCGAGCTCGTAGGGTATCTGATTGGCTTAAAAGTACAAGAAAACCCTTCAAAAGTGACGTTTCTGAAGAATTTTAACAGTTTTCTTATATCTACGAACGCCAGAATGCATAAAATTGACCTAAACGTCTCCTTTTCCTATTCTGAGTCGATTCTGCATGCTTTAAGTGTGTTTGGTGGCTCAGAACCATCAAAAAACGTTGAAATATAGTTCAAATTCAATAAAAATCGACAAAAATACAGTTTCTAGCTAAAATTTGATGGTTTCGTTGCACTTTCCGAGCCCGTCGGGTATCTGATTGGCTTAAAAGTACAAGAAAACACTTCAAAAGTGACGTTTCTGAAGAATTTTAACAGTTTTCTTGTATCTACGAACGCCAGAATGCATAAAATTGACCTAAACGTCTCCTTTTCCTATTCTGAGTCGATTCTGCATGCTTTAAGTGTGTTTGGTGGCTCAGAACCATCAAAAAACGTTGAAATATAGTTCAAATTCAATAAAAATCGACAAAAATACAGTTTCTAGCTAAAATTTGATGGTTTCGTTGCACTTTCCGAGCCCGTAGGGTATCTGATTGGCTTAAAAGTACAAGAAAACACTTCAAAAGTGACGTTTCTGAAGAATTTTAACAGTTTTCTTGTATCTACGAACGCCAGAATGCATAAAATTGACCTAAACGTCTCCTTTTCCTATTCTGAGTCGATTCTGCATGCTTTAAGTGTGTTTAGTGGCTCAGAACCATCAAAAAACGTTGAAATATAGTTCAAATTCAATAAAAATCGACAAAAATACAGTTTCTAGCTAAAATTTGATGGTTTCGTTGCACTTTCCGAGCTCGTAGGGTATCTGATTGGCTTAAAAGTACAAGAAAACCCTTCAAAAGTGACGTTTCTGAAGAATTTTAACAGTTTTCTTATATCTACGAACGCCAGAATGCATAAAATTGACCTAAACGTCTCCTTTTCCTATTCTGAGTCGATTCTGCATGCTTTAAGTGTGTTTGGTGGCTCAGAACCATCAAAAAACGTTGAAATATAGTTCAAATTCAATAAAAATCGACAAAAATACAGTTTCTAGCTAAAATTTGATGGTTTCGTTGCACTTTCCGAGCCCGTCGGGTATCTGATTGGCTTAAAAGTACAAGAAAACACTTCAAAAGTGACGTTTCTGAAGAATTTTAACAGTTTTCTTGTATCTACGAACGCCAGAATGCATAAAATTGACCTAAACGTCTCCTTTTCCTATTCTGAGTCGATTCTGCATGCTTTAAGTGTGTTTGGTGGCTCAGAACCATCAAAAAACGTTGAAATATAGTTCAAATTCAATAAAAATCGACAAAAATACAGTTTCTAGCTAAAATTTGATGGTTTCGTTGCACTTTCCGAGCCCGTAGGGTATCTGATTGGCTTAAAAGTACAAGAAAACACTTCAAAAGTGACGTTTCTGAAGAATTTTAACAGTTTTCTTGTATCTACGAACGCCAGAATGCATAAAATTGACCTAAACGTCTCCTTTTCCTATTCTGAGTCGATTCTGCATGCTTTAAGTGTGTTTGGTGGCTCAGAACCATCAAAAAACGTTGAAATATAGTTCAAATTCAATAAAAATCGACAAAAATACAGTTTCTAGCTAAAATTTGATGGTTTCGTTGCACTTTCCGAGCCCGTAGGGTATCTGATTGGCTTAAAAGTACAAGAAAACACTTCAAAAGTGACGTTTCTGAAGAATTTTAACAGTTTTCTTGTATCTACGAACGCCAGAATGCATAAAATTGACCTAAACGTCTCCTTTTCCTATTCTGAGGCGATTCTGCATGCTTTAAGTGTGTTTGGTGGCTCAGAACCATCAAAAAACGTTGAAATATAGTTCAAATTCAATAAAAATCGACAAAAATACAGTTTCTAGCTACAATTTGATGGTTTCGTTGCACTTTCCGAGCCCGTGGGTATCTGATTGGCTTAAAAGTACAAGAAAACACTTCAAAAGTGACGTTTCTGAAGAATTTTAACAGTTTTCTTGTATCTACGAACGCCAGAATGCATAAAATTGACCTAAACGTCTCCTTTTCCTATTCTGAGTCGATTCTGCATGCTTTAAGTGTGTTTGGTGGCTCAGAACCATCAAAAAACGTTGAAATATAGTTCAAATTCAATAAAAATCGACAAAAATTCAGTTTCTAGCTAAAATTTGATGGTTTCGTTGCACTTTCCGAGCCCGTAGGGTATCTGATTGGCTTAAAAGTACAAGAAAACACTTCAAAAGTGACGTTTCTGAAGAATTTTAACAGTTTTCTTGTATCTACGAACGCTAGAATGCATAAAATTGACCTAAACGTCTCCTTTTCCTATTCTGAGTCGATTCTGCATGCTTTAAGTGTGTTTGGTGGCTCAGAACCATCAAAAAACGTTGAAATATAGTTCAAATTCAATAAAAATCGACAAAAATACAGTTTCTAGCTAAAATTTGATGGTTTCGTTGCACTTTCCGAGCCCGTAGGGTATCTGATTGGCTTAAAAGTACAAGAAAACACTTCAAAAGTGACGTTTCTGAAGAATTTTAACAGTTTTCTTGTATCTACGAACGCCAGAATGCATAAAATTGACCTAAACGTCTCCTTTTCCTATTCTGAGTCGATTCTGCATGCTTTAAGTGTGTTTGGTGGCTCAGAACCATCAAAAAACGTTGAAATATAGTTCAAATTCAATAAAAATCGACAAAAATACAGTTTCTAGCTAAAATTTGATGGTTTCGTTGCACTTTCCGAGCCCGTAGAGTATCTGATTGGCTTAAAAGTACAAGAAAACACTTCAAAAGTGACGTTTCTGAAGAATTTTAACAGTTTTCTTGTATCTACGAACGCCAGAATGCATAAAATTGACCTAAACGTCTCCTTTTCCTATTCTGAGTCGATTCTGCATGCTTTAAGTGTGTTTGGTGGCTCAGAACCATCAAAAAACGTTGAAATATAGTTCAAATTCAATAAAAATCGACAAAAATACAGTTTCTAGCTAAAATCTGATGGTTTCGTTGCACTTTCCGAGCCCGTAGGGTATCTGATTGGCTTAAAAGTACAAGAAAACACTTCAAAAGTGACGTTTCTGAAGAATTTTAACAGTTTTCTTGTATCTACGAACGCCAGAATGCATAAAATTGACCTAAACGTCTCCTTTTCTTATTCTGAGTCGATTCTGCATGCTTTAAGTGTGTTTGGTGGCTCAGAACCATCAAAAAACGTTGAAATATAGTTCAAATTCAATAAAAATCGACAAAAATACAGTTTCTAGCTAAAATTTGATGGTTTCGTTGCACTTTCCGAGCCCGTAGGGTATCTGATTGGCTTAAAAGTACAAGAAAACACTTCAAAAGTGACGTTTCTGAAGAATTTTAACAGTTTTCTTGTATCTACGAACGCCAGAATGCATAAAATTGACCTAAACGTCTCCTTTTCCTATTCTGAGTCGATTCTGCATGCTTTAAGTGTGTTTGGTGGCTCAGAACCATCAAAAAACGTTGAAATATAGTTCAAATTCAATAAAAATCGACAAAAATACAGTTTCTAGCTAAAATTTGATGGTTTAGTTGCACTTTCCGAGCCCGTAGGGTATCTGATTGGCTTAAAAGTACAAGAAAACACTTCAAAAGTGACGTTTCTGAAGAATTTTAACAGTTTTCTTGTATCTACGAACGCCAGAATGCATAAAATTGACCTAAACGTCTCCTTTTCCTATTCTGAGTCGATTCTGCATGCTTTAAGTGTGTTTGGTGGCTCAGAACCATCAAAAAACGTTGAAATATAGTTCAAATTCGATAAAAATCGACAAAAATACAGTTTCTAGCTAAAATTTGATGGTTTCGTTGCACTTTCCGAGCCCGTAGGGTATCTGATTGGCTTAAAAGTACAAGAAAACACTTCAAAAGTGACGTTTCTGAAGAATTTTAACAGTTTTCTTGTATCTACGAACGCCAGAATGCATAAAATTGACCTAAACGTCTCCTTTTCCTATTCTGAATCGATTCTGCATGCTTTAAGTGTGTTTGGTGGCTCAGAACCATCAAAAAACGTTGAAATATAGTTCAAATTCAATAAAAATCGACAAAAATACAGTTTCTAGCTAAAATTTGATGGTTTCGTTGCACTTTCCGAGCCCGTAGGGTATCTGATTGGCTTAAAAGTACAAGAAAACACTTCAAAAGTGACGTTTCTGAAGAATTTTAACAGTTTTCTTGTATCTACGAACGCCAGAATGCATAAAATTGACCTAAACGTCTCCTTTTCCTATTCTGAGTCGATTCTGCATGCTTTAAGTGTGTTTGGTGGCTCAGAACCATCAAAAAACGTTGAAATATAGTTCAAATTCAATAAAAATCGACAAAAATACAGTTTCTGGCTAAAATTTGATGGTTTCGTTGCACTTTCCGAGCCCGTAGGGTATCTGATTGGCTTAAAAGTACAAGAAAACACTTCAAAAGTGACGTTTCTGAAGAATTTTAACAGTTTTCTTGTATCTACGAACGCCAGAATGCATAAAATTGACCTAAACGTCTCCTTTTCCTATTCTGAGTCGATTCTGCATGCTTTAAGTGTGTTTGGTGGCTCAGAACCATCAAAAAACGTTGAAATATAGTTCAAATTCAATAAAAATCGACAAAAATACAGTTTCTAGCTAAAATTTGATGGTTTCGTTGCACTTTCCGAGCCCGTAGGGTATCTGATTGGCTTAAAAGTACAAGAAAACACTTCAAAAGTGACGTTTCTGAAGAATTTTAACAGTTTTCTTGTATCTACGAACGCCAGAATGCATAAAATTGACCTAAACGTCTCCTTTTCCTATTCTGAGTCGATTCTGCATGCTTTAAGTGTGTTTGGTGGTTCAGAACCATCAAAAAACGTTGAAATATAGTTCAAATTCAATAAAAATCGACAAAAATACAGTTTCTAGCTAAAATTTGATGGTTTCGTTGCACTTTCCGAGCCCGTAGGGTATCTGATTGGCTTAACAGTACAAGAAAACACTTCAAAAGTGACGTTTCTGAAGAATTTTAACAGTTTTCTTGTATCTACGAACGCCAGAATGCATAAAATTGACCTAAACGTCTCCTTTTCCTATTCTGAGTCGATTCTGCATGCTTTAAGTGTGTTTGGTGGCTCAGAACCATCAAAAAACGTTGAAATATAGTTCAAATTCAATAAAAATCGACAAAAATACAGTTTCTAGCTAAAATTTGATGGTTTCGTTGCACTTTCCGAGCCCGTAGGGTATCTGATTGGCTTAAAAGTACAAGAAAACACTTCAAAAGTGACGTTTCTGAAGAATTTTAACAGTTTTCTTGTATCTACGAACGCCAGAATGCATAAAATTGACCTAAACGTCTCCTTTTCCTATTCTGAGTCGATTCTGCATGCTTTAAGTGTGTTTGGTGGCTCAGAACCATCAAAAAACGTTGAAATATAGTTCAAATTCAATAAAAATCGACAAAAATACAGTTTCTAGCTAAAATTTGATGGTTTCGTTGCACTTTCCGAGCCCGTAAGGTATCTGATTGGCTTAACAGTACAAGAAAACACTACAAAAGTGACGTTTCTGAAGAATTTTAACAGTTTTCTTGTATCTACGAACGCCAGAATGCATAAAATTGACCTAAACGTCTCCTTTTCCTATTCTGAGTCGATTCTGCATGCTTTAAGTGTGTTTGGTGGCTCAGAACCATCAAAAAACGTTGAAATATAGCTCAAATTCAATAAAAATCGACAAAAATACAGTTTCTAGCTAAAATTTGATGGTTTCGTTGCACTTTCCGAGCCCGTAGGGTGTCTGATTGGCTTAAAAGTACAAGAAAACACTTCAAAAGTGACGTTTCTAAAGAATTTTAACAGTTTTCTTGGATCTACGAACGCCAGAATGCATAAAATTGACCTAACCGTCTCCTTTTCCTATTCTGAGTCGATTCTGCATGCTTTAAGTGTGTTTGGTGGCTCAGAACCATCAAAAAACGTTGAAATATAGTTCAAATTCAATAAAAATCGACAAAAATACAGTTTCTAGCTAAAATTTGATGGTTTCGTTGCACTTTCCGAGCCCGTAGGGTATCTGATTGGCTTAAAAGTACAAGAAAACACTTCAAAAGTGACGTTTCTGAAGAATTTTAACAGTTTTCTTGTATCTACGAACGCCAGAATGCATAAAATTGACCTAAACGTCTCCTTTTCCTATTCTGAGTCGATTCTGCATGCTTTAAGTGTGTTTGGTGGCTCAGAACCATCAAAAAACGTTGAAATATAGTTCAAATTCAATAAAAATCGACAAAAATACAGTTTCTAGCTAAAATTTGATGGTTTCGTTGCACTTTCCGAGCCCGTAGGGTATCTGATTGGCTTAAAAGTACAAGAAAACACTTCAAAAGTGACGTTTCTGAAGAATTTTAACAGTTTTCTTGTATCTACGAACGCCAGAATGCATAAAATTGACCTAAACGTCTCCTTTTCCTATTCTGAGTCGATTCTGCATGCTTTAAGTGTGTTTGGTGGCTCAGAACCATCAAAAAACGTTGAAATATAGTTCAAATTCAATAAAAATCGACAAAAATACAGTTTCTAGCTAAAATTTGATGGTTTCGTTGCACTTTCCGAGCCCGTAGGGTATCTGATTGGCTTAAAAGTACAAGAAAACACTTCAAAAGTGACGTTTCTGAAGAATTTTAACAGTTTTCTTGTATCTACAAACGCCAGAATGCATAAAATTGACCTAAACGTCTCCTTTTCCTATTCTGAGTCGATTCTGCATGCTTTAAGTGTGTTTGGTGGCTCAGAACCATCAAAAAACGTTGAAATATAGTTCAAATTCAATAAAAATCGACAAAAATACAGTTTCTAGCTAAAATTTGATGGTTTCGTTGCACTTTCCGAGCCCGTAGGGTATCTGATTGGCTTAAAAGTACAAGAAAACACTTCAAAAGTGACGTTTCTGAAGAATTTTAACAGTTTTCTTGTATCTACGAACGCCAGAATGCATAAAATTGACCTAAACGTCTCCTTTTCCTATTCTGAGTCGATTCTGCATGCTTTAAGTGTGTTTGGTGGCTCAGAACCATCAAAAAACGTTGAAATATAGTTCAAATTCAATAAAAATCGACAAAAATACAGTTTCTAGCTAAAATTTGATGGTTTCGTTGCACTTTCCGAGCCCGTTGGGTATCTGATTGGCTTAAAAGTACAAGAAAACACTTCAAAAGTTACGTTTCTGAAGAATTTTAACAGTTTTCTTGTATCTACGAACGCCAGAATGCATAAAATCGAACTAAACGTCTCCTTTTCCTATTCTGAGTCGATTCTGCATGCTTTAAGTGTGTTTGGTGGCTCAGAACCATCAAAAAACGTTGAAATATAGTTCAAATTCAATAAAAATCGACAAAAATACAGTTTCTAGCTAAAATTTGATGGTTTCGTTGCACTTTCCGAGCCCGTAGGGTATCTGATTGGCTTAAAAGTACAAGAAAACACTTCAAAAGTGACGTTTCTGAAGAATTTTAACAGTTTTCTTGTATCTACGAACGCCAGAATGCATAAAATTGACCTAAACGTCTCCTTTTCCTATTCTGAGTCGATTCTGCATGCTTTAAGTGTGTTTGGTGGCTCAGAACCATCAAAAAACGTTGAAATATAGTTCAAATTCAATAAAAATCGACAAAAATACAGTTTCTAGCTAAAATTTGATGGTTTCGTTGCACTTTCCGAGCCCGTAGGGTATCTGATTGGCTTAAAAGTACAAGAAAACACTTCAAAAGTGACGTTTCTGAAGAATTTTAACAGTTTTCTTGTATCTACGAACGCCAGAATGCATAAAATTGACCTAAACGTCTCCTTTTCCTATTCTGAGTCGATTCTGCATGCTTTAAGTGTGTTTGGTGGCTCAGAACCATCAAAAAACGTTGAAATATAGTTCAAATTCAATAAAAATCGACAAAAATACAGTTTCTAGCTAAAATTTGATGGTTTCGTTGCACTTTCCGAGCCCGTAGGGTATCTGATTGGCTTAAAAGTACAAGAAAACACTTCAAAAGTGACGTTTCTGAAGAATTTTAACAGTTTTCTTGTATCTACGAACGCCAGAATGCATAAAATTGACCTAAACGTCTCCTTTTCCTATTCTGAGTCGATTCTGCATGCTTTAAGTGTGTTTGGTGGCTCAGAACCATCAAAAAACGTTGAAATATAGTTCAAATTCAATAAAAATCGACAAAAATACAGTTTCTAGCTAAAATTTGATGGTTTCGTTGCACTTTCCGAGCCCGTAGGGTATCTGATTGGCTTAAAAGTACAAGAAAACACTTCAAAAGTGACGTTTCTGAAGAATTTTAACAGTTTTCTTGTATCTACGAACGCCAGAATGCATAAAATTGACCTAAACGTCTCCTTTTCCTATTCTGAGTCGATTCTGCATGCTTTAAGTGTGTTTGGTGGCTCAGAACCATCAAAAAACGTTGAAATATAGTTCAAATTCAATAAAAATCGACAAAAATACAGTTTCTAGCTAAAATTTGATGGTTTCGTTGCACTTTCCGAGCCCGTAGGGTATCTGATTGGCTTAAAAGTACAAGAAAACACTTCAAAAGTGACGTTTCTGAAGAATTTTAACAGTTTTCTTGTATCTACGAACGCCAGAATGCATAAAATTGACCTAAACGTCTCCTTTTCCTATTCTGAGTCGATTCTGCATGCTTTAAGTGTGTTTGGTGACTCAGAACCATCAAAAAACGTTGAAATATAATTCAAATTCAATAAAAATCGACAAAAATACAGTTTGCACTTTCCGAGCCCGTAGGGTATCTGATTGGCTTAAAAGTACAAGAAATCACTTCAGAAGTGACGTTTCTGAAGAATTTTAACAGTTTTCTTGTATCTACGAACGCCAGAATGCATAAAATTGACCTAAACGTCTCCTTTTCCTATTCTGAGTCGATTCTGCATGCTTTAAGTGTGTTTGGTGGCTCAGAACCATCAAAAAACGTTGAAATATAGTTCAAATTCAATAAAAATCGACAAAAATACAGTTTCTAGCTAAAATTTGATGGTTTCGTTGCACTTTCCGAGCCCGTAGGGTATCTGATTGGCTTAAAAGTACAAGAAAACACTTCAAAAGTGACGTTTCTGAAGAATTTTAACAGTTTTCTTGTATCTACGAACGCCAGAATGCATAAAATTGACCTAAACGTCTCCTTTTCCTATTCTGAGTCGATTCTGCATGCTTTAAGTGTGTTTGGTGGCTCAGAACCATCAAAAAACGTTGAAATATAGTTCAAATTCAATAAAAATCGACAAAAATACAGTTTCTAGCTAAAATTTGATGGTTTCGTTGCACTTTCCGAGCCCGTAGGGTATCTGATTGGCTTAAAAGTACAAGAAAACACTTCAAAAGTGACGTTTCTGAAGAATTTTAACAGTTTTCTTGTATCTACGAACGCCAGAATGCATAAAATTGACCTAAACGTCTCCTTTTCCTATTCTGAGTCGATTCTGCATGCTTTAAGTGTGTTTGGTGGCTCAGAACCATCAAAAAACGTTGAAATATAGTTCAAATTCAATAAAAATCGACAAAAATACAGTTTCTAGCTAAAATTTGATGGTTTCGTTGCACTTTCCGAGCCCGTAGGGTATCTGATTGGCTTAAAAGTACAAGAAAACACTTCAAAAGTGACGTTTCTGAAGAATTTTAACAGTTTTCTTGTATCTACGAACGCCAGAATGCATAAAATTGACCTAAACATCTCCTTTTCCTATTCTGAGTCGATTCTGCATGCTTTAAGTGTGTTTGGTGGCTCAGAACCATCAAAAAACGTTGAAATATAGTTCAAATTCAATAAAAATCGACAAAAATACAGTTTCTAGCTAAAATTTGATGGTTTCGTTGCACTTTCCGAGCCCGTTGGGTATCTGATTGGCTTAAAAGTACAAGAAAACACTTCAAAAGTTACGTTTCTGAAGAATTTTAACAGTTTTCTTGTATCTACGAACGCCAGAATGCATAAAATTGAACTAAACGTCTCCTTTTCCTATTCTGAGTCGATTCTGCATGCTTTAAGTGTGTTTGGTGGCTCAGAACCATCAAAAAACGTTGAAATATAGTTCAAATTCAATAAAAATCGACAAAAATACAGTTTCTAGCTAAAATTTGATGGTTTCGTTGCACTTTCCGAGCCCGTAGGGTATCTGATTGGCTTAAAAGTACAAGAAAACACTTCAAAAGTGACGTTTCTGAAGAATTTTAACAGTTTTCTTGTATCTACGAACGCCAGAATGCATAAAATTGACCTAAACGTCTCCTTTTCCTATTCTGAGTCGATTCTGCATGCTTTAAGTGTGTTTGGTGGCTCAGAACCATCAAAAAACGTTGAAATATAGTTCAAATTCAATAAAAATCGACAAAAATACAGTTTCTAGCTAAAATTTGATGGTTTCGTTGCACTTTCCGAGCCCGTAGGGTATCTGATTGGCTTAAAAGTACAAGAAAACACTTCAAAAGTGACGTTTCTGAAGAATTTTAACAGTTTTCTTGTATCTACGAACGCCAGAATGCATAAAATTGACCTAAACGTCTCCTTTTCCTATTCTGAGTCGATTCTGCATGCTTTAAGTGTGTTTGGTGGCTCAGAACCATCAAAAAACGTTGAAATATAGTTCAAATTCAATAAAAATCGACAAAAATACAGTTTCTAGCTAAAATTTGATGGTTTCGTTGCACTTTCCGAGCCCGTAGGGTATCTGATTGGCTTAAAAGTACAAGAAAACACTTCAAAAGTGACGTTTCTGAAGAATTTT
>NW_026972535.1:0-40770 GCF_036711695.1 Zophobas morio
GACTCAGAATAGGAAAAGGAGACGTTTAGGTCAATTTTATGCATTCTGGCGTTCGTAGATACAAGAAAACTGTTAAAATTCTTCAGAAACGTCACTTTTGAAGTGTTTTCTTGTACTTTTAAGCCAATCAGATACCCTACGGGCTCGGAAAGTGCAACGAAACCATCAAATTTTAGCTAGAAACTGTATTTTTGTCGATTTTTATTGAATTTGAACTATATTTCAACGTTTTTTGATGGTTCTGAGCCACCAAACACACTTAAAGCATGCAGAATCGACTCAGAATAGGAAAAGGAGACGTTTAGTTCAATTTTATGCATTCTGGCGTTCGTAGATACAAGAAAACTGTTAAAATTCTTCAGAAACGTCAATTTTGAAGTGTTTTCTTGTACTTTTAAGCCAATCAGATACCCTACGGGCTCGGAAGGTGCAACGAAACCATCAAATTTTAGCTAGAAACTGTATTTTTGTCGATTTTTATTGAATTTGAACTATATTTCAACGTTTTTTGATGGTTCTGAGCCACCAAACACACTTAAAGCATGCAGAATCGACTCAGAATAGGAAAAGGAGACGTTTAGGTCAATTTTATGCATTCTGGCGTTCGTAGATACAAGAAAACTGTTAAAATTCTTCAGAAACGTCACTTTTGAAGGGTTTTCTTGTACTTTTAAGCCAATCAGATACCCTACGGGCTCGGAAAGTGCAACGAAACCATCAAATTTTAGCTAGAAACTGTATTTTTGTCGATTTTTATTGAATTTGAACTATATTTCAACGTTTTTTGATGGTTCTGAGCCACCAAACACACTTAAAGCATGCAGAATCGACTCAGAATAGGAAAAGGAGACGTTTAGGTCAATTTTATGCATTCTGGCGTTCGTAGATACAAGAAAACTGTTAAAATTCTTCAGAAACGTCACTTTTGAAGTGTTTTCTTGTACTTTTAAGCCAATCAGATACCCTACGGGCTCGGAAAGTGCAACGAAACCATCAAATTTTAGCTAGAAACTGTATTTTTGTCGATTTTTATTGAATTTGAACTATATTTCAAGGTTTTTTGATGGTTCTGAGCCACCAAACACACTTAAAGCATGCAGAATCGACTCAGAATAGGAAAAGGAGACGTTTAGGTCAATTTTATGCATTCTGGCGTTCGTAGATACAAGAAAACTGTTAAAATTCTTCAGAAACGTCACTTTTGAAGTGTTTTCTTGTACTTTTAAGCCAATCAGATACCCTACGGGCTCGGAAAGTGCAACGAAACCATCAAATTTTAGCTAGAAACTGTATTTTTGTCGATTTTTATTGAATTTGAACTATTTTTCAACGTTTTTTGATGGTTCTGAGCCACCAAACACACTTAAAGCATGCTGAATCGACTCAGAATAGGAAAAGGAGACGTTTAGGTCAATTTTATGCATTCTGGCGTTCGTAGATACAAGAAAACTGTTAAAATTCTTCAGAAACGTCACTTTTGAAGTGTTTTCTTGTACTTTTAAGCCAATCAGATACCCTACGGGCTCGGAAAGTGCAACGAAACCATCAAATTTTAGCTAGAAACTGTATTTTTGTCGATTTTTATTGAATTTGAACTATTTTTCAACGTTTTTTGATGGTTCTGAGCCACCAAACACACTTAAAGCATGCAGAATCGACTCAGAATAGGAAAAGGAGACGTTTAGGTCAATTTTATGCATTCTGGCGTTCGTAGATACAAGAAAACTGTTAAAATTCTTCAGAAACGTCACTTTTGAAGTGTTTTCTTGTACTTTTAAGCCAATCAGATAACCTACGGGCTCGGAAAGTGCAACGAAACCATCAAATTTTAGCTAGAAACTGTATTTTTGTCGATTTTTATTGAATTTGAACTATATTTCAACGTTTTTTGATGGTTCTGAGCCACCAAACACACTTAAAGCATGCAGAATCGACTCAGAATAGGAAAAGGAGACGTTTAGGTCAATTTTATGCATTCTGGCGTTCGTAGATACAAGAAAACTGTTAAAATTCTTCAGGAACGTCACTTTTGAAGTGTTTTCTTGTACTTTTAAGCCAATCAGATACCCTACGGGCTCGGAAAGTGCAACGAAACCATCAAATTTTAGCTAGAAACTGTATTTTTGTCGATTTTTATTGAATTTGAACTATATTTCAACGTTTTTTGATGGTTCTGAGCCACCAAACACACTTAAAGCATGCAGAATCGACTCAGAATAGGAAAAGGAGACGTTTAGGTCAATTTTATGCATTCTGGCGTTCGTAGATACAAGAAAACTGTTAAAATTCTTCAGAAACGTCACTTTTGAAGTGTTTTCTTGTACTTTTAAGCCAATCAGATACCCTACGGGCTCGGAAAGTGCAACGAAACCATCAAATTTTAGCTAGAAACTGTATTTTTGTCGATTTTTATTGAATTTGAACTATATTTCAACGTTTTTTGATGGTTCTGAGCCACCAAACACACTTAAAGCATGCAGAATCGACTCAGAATAGGAAAAGGAGACGTTTAGGTCAATTTTATGCATTCTGGCGTTCGTAGATACAAGAAAACTGTTAAAATTCTTCAGAAACGTCACTTTTGAAGTGTTTTCTTGTACTTTTAAGCCAATCAGATACCCTACGGGCTCGGAAAGTGCAACGAAACCATCAAATTTTAGCTAGAAACAGTATTTTTGTCGATTTTTATTGAATTTGAACTATATTTCAACGTTTTTTGATGGTTCTGAGCCACCAAACACACTTAAAGCATGCAGAATCGACTCAGAATAGGAAAAGGAGACGTTTAGGTCAATTTTATGCATTCTGGCGTTCGTAGATACAAGAAAACTGTTAAAATTCTTCAGAAACGTCACTTTTGAAGGGTTTTCTTGTACTTTTAAGCCAATCAGATACCCTACGGGCTCGGAAAGTGCAACGAAACCATCAAATTTTAGCTAGAAACTGTATTTTTGTCGATTTTTATTGAATTTGAACTATATTTCAACGTTTTTTGATGGTTCTGAGCCACCAAACACACTTAAAGCATGCAGAATCGACTCAGAATAGGAAAAGGAGACGTTTAGGTCAATTTTATGCATTCTGGCGTTCGTAGATACAAGAAAACTGTTAAAATTCTTCAGAAACGTCACTTTTGAAGTGTTTTCTTGTACTTTTAAGCCAATCAGATACCCTACGGGCTCGGAAAGTGCAACGAAACCATCAAATTTTAGCTAGAAACTGTATTTTTGTCGATTTTTATTGAATTTGAACTATATTTCAACGTTTTTTGATGGTTCTGAGCCACCAAACACACTTAAAGCATGCAGAATCGACTCAGAATAGGAAAAGGAGACGTTTAGGTCAATTTTATGCATTCTGGCGTTCGTAGATACAAGAAAACTGTTAAAATTCTTCAGAAACGTCACTTTTGAAGTGTTTTCTTGTACTTTTAAGCCAATCAGATACCCTACGGGCTCGGAAAGTGCAACGAAACCATCAAATTTTAGCTAGAAACTGTATTTTTGTCGATTTTTATTGAATTTGAACTATTTTTCAACGTTTTTTGATGGTTCTGAGCCACCAAACACACTTAAAGCATGCAGAATCGACTCAGAATAGGAAAAGGAGACGTTTAGGTCAATTTTATGCATTCTGGCGTTCGTAGATACAAGAAAACTGTTAAAATTCTTCAGAAACGTCACTTTTGAAGTGTTTTCTTGTACTTTTAAGCCAATCAGATACCCTACGGGCTCGGAAAGTGCAACGAAACCATCAAATTTTAGCTAGAAACTGTATTTTTGTCGATTTTTATTGAATTTGAACTATATTTCAACGTTTTTTGATGGTTCTGAGCCACCAAACACACTTAAAGCATGCAGAATCGACTCAGAATAGGAAAAGGAGACGTTTAGGTCAATTTTATGCATTCTGGCGTTCGTAGATACAAGAAAACTGTTAAAATTCTTCAGAAACGTCACTTTTGAAGTGTTTTCTTGTACTTTTAAGCCAATCAGATACCCAACGGGCTCGGAAAGTGCAACGAAACCATCAAATTTTAGCTAGAAACTGTATTTTTGTCGATTTTTATTGAATTTGAACTATATTTCAACGTTTTTTGATGGTTCTGAGCCACCAAACATACTTAAAGCATGCAGAATCGACTCAGAATAGGAAAAGGAGACGTTTAGGTCAATTTTATGCATTCTGGCGTTCGTAGATACAAGAAAACTGTTAAAATTCTTCAGAAACGTCACTTTTGAAGTGTTTTCTTGTACTTTTAAGCCAATCAGATACCCTACGGGCTCGGAAAGTGCAACGAAACCATCAAATTTTAGCTAGAAACTGTATTTTTGTCGATTTTTATTGAATTTGAACTATATTTCAACGTTTTTTGATGGTTCTGAGCCACCAAACACACTTAAAGCATGCAGAATCGACTCAGAATAGGAAAAGGAGACGTTTAGGTCAATTTTATGCATTCTGGCGTTCGTAGATACAAGAAAACTGTTAAAATTCTTCAGAAACGTCACTTTTGAAGTGTTTTCTTGTACTTTTAAGCCAATCAGATACTCTACGGGCTCGGAAAGTGCAACGAAACCATCAAATTTTAGCTAGAAACTGTATTTTTGTCGATTTTTATTGAATTTGAACTATATTTCAACGTTTTTTGATGGTTCTGAGCCACCAAACACACTTAAAGCATGCAGAATCGACTCAGAATAGGAAAAGGAGACGTTTAGGTCAATTTTATGCATTCTGGCGTTCGTAGATACAAGAAAACTGTTAAAATTCTTCAGAAACGTCACTTTTGAAGTGTTTTCTTGTACTTTTAAGCCAATCAGATACCCTACGGGCTCGGAAAGTGCAACGAAACCATCAAATTTTAGCTAGAAACTGTATTTTTGTCGATTTTTATTGAATTTGAACTATATTTCAACGTTTTTTGATGGTTCTGACCCACCAAACACACTTAAAGCATGCAGAATCGACTCAGAATAGGAAAAGGAGACGTTTAGGTCAATTTTATGCATTCTGGCGTTCGTAGATACAAGAAAACTGTTAAAATTCTTCAGAAACGTCACTTTTGAAGTGTTTTCTTGTACTTTTAAGCCAATCAGATACCCAACGGGCTCGGAAAGTGCAACGAAACCATCAAATTTTAGCTAGAAACTGTATTTTTGTCGATTTTTATTGAATTTGAACTATTTTTCAACGTTTTTTGATGGTTCTGAGCCACCAAACACACTTAAAGCATGCAGAATCGACTCAGAATAGGAAAAGGAGACGTTTAGGTCAATTTTATGCATTCTGGCGTTCGTAGATACAAGAAAACTGTTAAAATTCTTCAGAAACGTCACTTTTGAAGTGTTTTCTTGTACTTTTAAGCCAATCAGATACCCAACGGGCTCGGAAAGTGCAACGAAACCATCAAATTTTAGCTAGAAACTGTATTTTTGTCGATTTTTATTGAATTTGAACTATATTTCAACGTTTTTTGATGGTTCTGAGCCACCAAACACACTTAAAGCATGCAGAATCGACTCAGAATAGGAAAAGGAGACGTTTAGGTCAATTTTATGCATTCTGGCGTTCGTAGATACAAGAAAACTGTAAAAATTCTTCAGAAACGTCACTTTCGAAGTGTTTTCTTGTACTTTTAAGCCAATCAGATACCCTACGGGCTCGGAAAGTGCAACGAAACCATCAAATTTTAGCTAGAAACTGTATTTTTGTCGATTTTTATTGAATTTGAACTATATTTCAACGTTTTTTGATGGTTCTGAGCCACCAAACACACTTAAAGCATGCAGAATCGACTCAGAATAGGAAAAGGAGACGTTTAGGTCAATTTTATGCATTCTGGTGTTCGTAGATACAAGAAAACTGTTAAAATTCTTCAGAAACGTCACTTTTGAAGTGTTTTCTTGTACTTTTAACCCAATCAGATACCCTACGGGCTCGGAAAGTGCAACGAAACCATCAAATTTTAGCTAGAAACTGTATTTTTGTCGATTTTTATTGAATTTGAACTATATTTCAACGTTTTTTGATGGTTCTGAGCCACCAAACACACTTAAAGCATGCAGAATCGACTCAGAATAGGAAAAGGAGCCGTTTAGGTCAATTTTATGCATTCTGGCGTTCGTAGATACAAGAAAACTGTTAAAATTCTTCAGAAACGTCACTTTTGAAGTATTTTCTTGTACTTTTAAGCCAATCAGATACCCTACGGGCTCGGAAAGTGCAACGAAACCATCAAATTTTAGCTAGAAACTGTATTTTTGTCGATTTTTATTGAATTTGAACTATATTTCAACGTTTTTTGATGGTTCTGAGCCACCAAACACACTTAAAGCATGCAGAATCGACTCAGAATAGGAAAAGGAGACGTTTAGGTCAATTTTATGCATTCTGGCGTTCGTAGATACAAGAAAACTGTTAAAATTCTTCAGAAACGTCACTTTTGAAGTGTTTTCTTGTACTTTTAAGCCAATCAGATACCCTACGGGCTCGGAAAGTGCAACGAAACCATCAAATTTTAGCTAGAAACTGTATTTTTGTCGATTTTTATTGAATTTGAACTATATTTCAACGTTTTTTGATGGTTCTGAGCCACCAAACACACTTAAAGCATGCAGAATCGACTCAGAATAGGAAAAGGAGAAGTTTAGGTCAATTTTATGCATTCTGGCGTTCGTAGATACAAGAAAACTGTTAAAATTCTTCAGAAACGTCACTTTTGAAGTGTTTTCTTGTACTTTTAAGCCAATCAGATACCCCACGGGCTCGGAAAGTGCAACGAAACCATCAAATTTTAGCTAGAAACTGTATTTTTGTCGATTTTTATTGAATTTGAACTATATTTCAACGTTTTTTGATGGTTCTGAGCCACCAAACACACTTAAAGCATGCAGAATCGACTCAGAATAGGAAAAGGAGACGTTTAGGTCAATTTTATGCATTCTGGCGTTCGTAGATACAAGAAAACTGTTAAAATTCTTCAGAAACGTCACTTTTGAAGTGTTTTCTTGTACTTTTAAGCCAATCAGATACCCAACGGGCTCAGAAAGTGCAACGAAACCATCAAATTTTAGCTAGAAACTGTATTTTTGTCGATTTTTATTGAATTTGAACTATATTTCAACGTTTTTTGATGGTTCTGAGCCACCAAACACACTTAAAGCATGCAGAATCGACTCAGAATAGGAAAAGGAGACGTTTAGGTCAATTTTATGCATTCTGGCGTTCGTAGATACAAGAAAACTGTTAAAATTCTTCAGGAACGTCACTTTTGAAGTGTTTTCTTGTACTTTTAAGCCAATCAGATACCCTATGGGCTCGGAAAGTGCAACGAAACCATCAAATTTTAGCTAGAAACTGTATTTTTGTCGATTTTTATTGAATTTGAACTATATTTCAACGTTTTTTGATGGTTCTGAGCCACCAAACACACTTAAAGCATGCAGAATCGACTCAGAATAGGAAAAGGAGACGTTTAGGTCAATTTTATGCATTCTGGCGTTCGTAGATACAAGAAAACTGTTAAAATTCTTCAGAAACGTCACTTTTGAAGTGTTTTCTTGTACTTTTAAGCCAATCAGATACCCTACGGGCTCGGAAAGTGCAACGAAACCATCAAATTTTAGCTAGAAACTGTATTTTTGTCGATTTTTATTGAATTTGAACTATATTTCAACGTTTTTTGATGGTTCTGAGCCACCAAACACTTAAAGCATGCAGAATCGACTCAGAATAGGAAAAGGAGACGTTTAGGTCAATTTTATGCATTCTGGCGTTCGTAGATACAAGAAAACTGTTAAAATTCTTCAGAAACGTCACTTTTGAAGTGTTTTCTTGTACTTTTAAGCCAATCAGATACCCTACGGGCTCGGAAAGTGCAACGAAACCATCAAATTTTAGTTAGAAACTGTATTTTTGTCGATTTTTATTGAATTTGAACTATATTTCAACGTTTTTTGATGGTTCTGAGCCACCAAACACACTTAAAGCATGCAGAATCGTCTCAGAATAGGAAAAGGAGACGTTTAGGTCAATTTTATGCATTCTGGCGTTCGTAGATACAAGAAAACTGTTAAAATTCGTCAGAAACGTCACTTTTGAAGTGTTTTCTTGTACTTTTAAGCCAATCAGATATCCTACGGGCTCGGAAAGTGCAACGAAACCATCAAATTTTAGCTAGAAACTGTATTTTTGTCGATTTTTATTGAATTTGAACTATATTTCAACGTTTTTTGATGGTTCTGAGCCACCAAACACACTTAAAGCATGCAGAATCGACTCAGAATAGGAAAAGGAGACGTTTAGGTCAATTTTATGCATTCTGGCGTTCGTAGATACAAGAAAACTGTTAAAATTCTTCAGAAACGTCACTTTTGAAGTGTTTTCTTGTACTTTTAAGCCAATCAGATACCCTACGGGCTCGGAAAGTGCAACGAAACCATCAAATTTTAGCTAGAAACTGTATTTTTGTCGATTTTTATTGAATTTGAACTATATTTCAACGTTTTTTGATGGTTCTGAGCCACCAGACACACTTAAAGCATGCAGAATCGACTCAGAATAGGAAAAGGAGACGTTTAGGTCAATTTTATGCATTCTGGCGTTCGTAGATACAAGAAAACTGTTAAAATTCTTCAGAAACGTCACTTTTGAAGTGTTTTCTTGTACTTTTAAGCCAATCAGATACCCAACGGGCTCGGAAAGTGCAACGAAACCATCAAATTTTAGATAGAAACTGTATTTTTGTCGATTTTTATTGAATTTGAACTATATTTCAACGTTTTTTGATGGTTCTGAGCCACCAAACACACTTAAAGCATGCAGAATCGACTCAGAATAGGAAAAGGAGACGTTTAGGTCAATTTTATCCATTCTGGCGTTCGTAGATACAAGAAAACTGTTAAAATTCTTCAGAAACGTCACTTTTGAAGTGTTTTCTTGTACTTTTAAGCCAATCAGATACCCTACGGGCTCGGAAAGTGCAACGAAACCATCAAATTTTAGCTAGAAACTGTATTTTTGTCGATTTTTATTGAATTTGAACTATATTTCAACGTTTTTTGATGGTTCTGAGCCACCAAACACACTTAAAGCATGCAGAATCGACTCAGAATAGGAAAAGGAGACGTTTAGGTCAATTTTATGCATTCTGGCGTTCGTAGATACAAGAAAACTGTTAAAATTCTTCAGAAACGTCACTTTTGAAGTGTTTTCTTGTACTTTTAAGCCAATCAGATACCCTACGGGCTCGGAAAGTGCAACGAAACCATCAAATTTTAGCTAGAAACTGTATTTTTGTCGATTTTTATTGAATTTGAACTATATTTCAACGTTTTTTGATGGTTCTGAGCCACCAAACACACTTAAAGCATGCAGAATCGACTCAGAATAGGAAAAGGAGACGTTTAGGTCAATTTTATGCATTCTGGCGTTCGTAGATACAAGAAAACTGTTAAAATTCTTCAGAAACGTCACTTTTGAAGTGTTTTCTTGTACTTTTAAGCCAATCAGATACCCTACGGGCTCGGAAAGTGCAACGAAACCATCAAATTTTAGCTAGAAACTGTATTTTTGTCGATTTTTATTGAATTTGAACTATATTTCAACGTTTTTTGATGGTTCTGAGCCACCAAACACGCTTAAAGCATGCAGAATCGACTCAGAATAGGAAAAGGAGACGTTTAGGTCAATTTTATGCATTCTGGCGTTCGTAGATACAAGAAAACTGTTAAAATTCTTCAGAAACGTCACTTTTGAAGTGTTTTCTTGTACTTTTAAGCCAATCAGATACCCTACGGGCTCGGAAAGTGCAACGAAACCATCAAATTTTAGCTAGAAACTGTATTTTTGTCGATTTTTATTGAATTTGAACTATATTTCAACGTTTTTTGATGGTTCTGAGCCACCAAACACACTTAAAGCATGCAGAATCGACTCAGAATAGGAAAAGGAGACGTTTAGGTCAATTTTATGCATTCTGGCGTTCGTAGATACAAGAAAGCTGTTAAAATTCTTCAGAAACGTCACTTTTGAAGTGTTTTCTTGTACTTTTAAGCCAATCAGATACCCTACGGGCTCGGAAAGTGCAACGAAACCATCAAATTTTAGCTAGAAACTGTATTTTTGTCGATTTTTATTGAATTTGAACTATATTTCAACGTTTTTTGATGGTTCTGAGCCACCAAACACACTTAAAGCATGCAGAATCGACTCAGAATAGGAAAAGGAGACGTTTAGGTCAATTTTATGCATTCTGGCGTTCGTAGATACAAGAAAACTGTTAAAATTCTTCAGAAACGTCACTTTTGAAGTGTTTTCTTGTACTTTTAAGCCAATCAGATACCCTACGGGCTCGGAAAGTGCAACGAAACCATCAAATTTTAGTTAGAAACTGTATTTTTGTCGATTTTTATTGAATTTGAACTATATTTCAACGTTTTTTGATGGTTCTGAGCCACCAAACACACTTAAAGCATGCAGAATCGACTCAGAATAGGAAAAGGAGACGTTTAGGTCAATTTTATGCATTCTGGCGTTCGTAGATACAAGAAAACTGTTAAAATTCTTCAGAAACGTCACTTTTGAAGTGTTTTCTTGTACTTTTAAGCCAATCAGATACCCTACGGGCTCGGAAAGTGCAACGAAACCATCAAATTTTAGCTAGAAACTGTATTTTTGTCGATTTTTATTGAATTTGAACTATATTTCAACGTTTTTTGATGGTTCTGAGCCACCAAACACACTTAAAGCATGCAGAATCGACTCAGAATAGGAAAAGGAGACGTTTAGGTCAATTTTATGCATTCTGGCGTTCGTAGACACAAGAAAACTGTTAAAATTCTTCAGAAACGTCACTTTTGAAGTGTTTTCTTGTACTTTTAAGCCAATCAGATACCCAACGGGCTCGGAAAGTGCAACGAAACCATCAAATTTTAGCTAGAAACTGTATTTTTGTCGATTTTTATTGAATTTGAACTATATTTCAACGTTTTTTGATGGTTCTGAGCCACCAAACACACTTAAAGCATGCAGAGTCGACTCAGAATAGGAAAAGGAGACGTTTAGGTCAAATTTATGCATTCTGGCGTTCGTAGATACAAGAAAACTGTTAAAATTCTTCAGAAACGTCACTTTTGAAGTGTTTTCTTGTACTTTTAAGCCAATCAGATACCCTACGGGCTCGGAAAGTGCAACGAAACCATCAAATTTTAGCTAGAAACTGTATTTTTGTCGATTTTTATTGAATTTGAACTATATTTCAACGTTTTTTGATGGTTCTGAGCCACCAAACACACTTAAAGCATGCAGAATCGACTCAGAATAGGAAAAGGAGACGTTTAGGTCAATTTTATGCATTCTGGCGTTCGTAGATACAAGAAAACTGTTAAAATTCTTCAGAAACGTCACTTTTGAAGTGTTTTCTTGTACTTTTAAGCCAATCAGATACCCTACGGGCTCGGAAAGTGCAACGAAACCATCAAATTTTAGCTAGAAACTGTATTTTTGTCGATTTTTATTGAATTTGAACTATATTTCAACGTTTTTTGATGGTTCTGAGCCACCAAACACACTTAAAGCATGCAGAATCGACTCAGAATAGGAAAAGGAGACGTTTAGGTCAATTTTATGCATTCTGGCGTTCGTAGATACAAGAAAACTGTTAAAATTCTTCAGAAACGTCACTTTTGAATTGTTTTCTTGTACTTTTAAGCCAATCAGATACCCTACGGGCTCGGAAAGTGCAACGAAACCATCAAATTTTAGCTAGAAACTGTATTTTTGTCGATTTTTATTGAATTTGAACTATATTTCAACGTTTTTTGATGGTTCTGAGCCACCAAACACACTTAAAGCATGCAGAATCGACTCAGAATAGGAAAAGGAGACGTTTAGGTCAATTTTATGCATTCTGGCGTTCGTAGATACAAGAAAACTGTTAAAATTCTTCAGAAACGTCACTTTTGAAGTGTTTTCTTGTACTTTTAAGCCAATCAGATTCCCCACGGGCTCGGAAAGTGCAACGAAACCATCAAATTTTAGCTAGAAACTGTTTTTTTGTCGATTTTTATTGAATTTGAACTATATTTCAACGTTTTTTGATGGTTCTGAGCCACCAAACACACTTAAAGCATGCAGAATCGACTCAGAATGGGAAAAGGAGACGTTTAGGTCAATTTTATGCATTCTGGCGTTCGTAGATACAAGAAAACTGTTAAAATTCTTCAGAAACGTCACTTTTGAAGTGTTTTCTTGTACTTTTAAGCCAATCAGATACCCTACGGGCTCGGAAAGTGCAACAAAACCATCAAATTTTAGCTAGAAACTGTATTTTTGTCGATTTTTATTGAATTTGAACTATATTTCAAAGTTTTTTGATGGTTCTGAGCCACCAAACACACTTAAAGCATGCAGAATCGACTCAGAATAGGAAAAGGAGACGTTTAGGTCAATTTTATGCATTCTGGCGTTCGTAGATACAAGAAAACTGTTAAAATTCTTCAGAAACGTCACTTTTGAAGTGTTTTCTTGTACTTTTAAGCCAATCAGATTCCCCACGGGCTCGGAAAGTGCAACGAAACCATCAAATTTTAGCTAGAAACTGTTTTTTTGTCGATTTTTATTGAATTTGAACTATATTTCAACGTTTTTTGATGGTTCTGAGCCACCAAACACACTTAAAGCATGCAGAATCGACTCAGAATAGGAAAAGGAGACGTTTAGGTCAATTTTATGCATTCTGGCGTTCGTAGATACAAGAAAACTGTTAAAATTCTTCAGAAACGTCACTTTTGAAGTGTTTTCTTGTACTTTTAAGCCAATCAGATACCCTACGGGCTCGGAAAGTGCAACAAAACCATCAAATTTTAGCTAGAAACTGTATTTTTGTCGATTTTTATTGAATTTGAACTATATTTCAAAGTTTTTTGATGGTTCTGAGCCACCAAACACACTTAAAGCATGCAGAATCGACTCAGAATAGGAAAAGGAGACGTTTAGGTCAATTTTATGCATTCTGGCGTTCGTAGATACAAGAAAACTGTTAAAATTCTTCAGAAACGTCACTTTTGAAGTGTTTTCTTGTAATTTTAAGCCAATCAGATACCCTACGGGCTCGGAAAGTGCAACGAAACCATCAAATTTTAGCTAGAAACTGTATTTTTTTCGATTTTTATTGAATTTGAACTATATTTCAACGTTTTTTGATGGTTCTGAGCCACCAAACACACTTAAAGCATGCAGAATCGACTCAGAATAGGAAAAGGAGACGTTTAGGTCAATTTTATGCATTCTGGCGTTCGTAGATGCAAGAAAACTGTTAAAATTCTTCAGAAACGTCACTTTTGAAGTGTTTTCTTGTACTTTTAAGCCAATCAGATACCCTACGGGCTCGGAAAGTGCAACGAAACCATCAAATTTTAGCTAGAAACTGTATTTTTGTCGATTTTTATTGAATTTGAACTATATTTCAACGTTTTTTGATGGTTCTGAGCCACCAAACACACTTAAAGCATGCAGAATCGACTCAGAATAGGAAAAGGAGACGTTTAGGTCAATTTTATGCATTCTGGCGTTCGTAGATACAAGAAAACTGTTAAAATTCTTCAGAAACGTCACTTTTGAAGTGTTTTCTTGTACTTTTAAGCCAATCAGATAACCTACGGGCTCGGAAAGTGCAACGAAACCATCAAATTTTAGCTAGAAACTGTATTTTTGTCGATTTTTATTGAATTTGAACTATATTTCAACGTTATTTGATGGTTCTGAGCCACCAAACACACTTAAAGCATGCAGAATCGACTCAGAATAGGAAAAGGAGACGTTTAGGTCAATTTTATGCATTCTGGCGTTCGTAGATACAAGAAAACTGTTAAAATTCTTCAGAAACGTCACTTTTGAAGTGTTTTCTTGTTCTTTTAAGCCAATCAGATACCCTACGGGCTCGGAAAGTGCAACGAAACCATCAAATTTTAGCTAGAAACTGTATTTTTGTCGATTTTTATTGAATTTGAACTATATTTCAACGTTTTTTGATGGTTCTGAGCCACCAAACACACTTAAAGCATGCAGAATCGACTCAGAATAGGAAAAGGAGACGTTTAGGTCAATTTTATGCATTCTGGCGTTCGTAGATACAAGAAAACTGTTAAAATTCTTCAGAAACGTCACTTTTGAAGTGTTTTCTTGTACTTTTAAGCCAATCAGATACCCTATGGGCTCGGAAAGTGCAACGAAACCATCAAATTTTAGCTAGAAACTGTATTTTTGTCGATTTTTATTGAATTTGAACTATATTTCAACGTTTTTTGATGGTTCTGAGCCACCAAACACACTTAAAGCATGCAGAATCGACTCAGAATAGGAAAAGGAGACGTTTAGGTCAATTTTATGCATTCTGGCGTTCGTAGATACAAGAAAACTGTTAAAATTCTTCAGAAACGTCACTTTTGAAGTGTTTTCTTGTACTTTTAAGCCAATCAGATACCCTACGGGCTCGGAAAGTGCAACGAAACCATCAAATTTTAGCTAGAAACTGTATTTTTGTCGATTTTTATTGAATTTGAACTATATTTCAACGTTTTTTGATGGTTCTGAGCCACCAAACACACTTAAAGCATGCAGAATCGACTCAGAATAGGAAAAGGAGACGTTTAGGTCAATTTTATGCATTCTGGCGTTCGTAGATACAAGAAAACTGTTAAAATTCTTCAGAAACGTCACTTTTGAAGTGTTTTCTTGTACTTTTAAGCCAATCAGATACCCTACGGGCTCGGAAAGTGCAACGAAACCATCAAATTTTAGCTAGAAACTGTATTTTTGTCGATTTTTATTGAATTTGAACTATATTTCAACGTTTTTTGATGGTTCTGAGCCACCAAACACACTTAAAGCATGCAGAATCGACTCAGAATAGGAAAAGGAGACGTTTAGGTCAATTTTATGCATTCTGGCGTTCGTAGATACAAGAAAACTGTTAAAATTCTTCAGAAACGTCACTTTTGAATTGTTTTCTTGTACTTTTAAGCCAATCAGATACCCTACGGACTCGGAAAGTGCAACGAAACCATCAAATTTTAGCTAGAAACTGTATTTTTGTCGATTTTTATTGAATTTGAACTATATTTCAACGTTTTTTGATGCTTCTGAGCCACCAAACACACTTAAAGCATGCAGAATCGACTCAGAATAGGAAAAGGAGACGTTTAGGTCAATTTTATGCATTCTGGCGTTCGTAGATACAAGAAAACTGTTAAAATTCTTCAGAAACGTCACTTTTGAAGTGTTTTCTTGTACTTTTAAGCCAATCACATACCCTACGGGCTCGGAAAGTGCAACGAAACCATCAAATTTTAGCTAGAAACTGTATTTTTGTCGATTTTTATTGAATTTGAACTATATTTCAACGTTTTTTGATGGTTCTGAGCCACCAAACACACTTAAAGCATGCAGAATCGACTCAGAATAGGAAAAGGAGACGTTTAGGTCAATTTTATGCATTCTGGCGTTCGTAGATACAAGAAAACTGTTAAAATTCTTCAGAAACGTCACTTTTGAAGTGTTTTCTTGTACTTTTAAGCCAATCAGATACCCTACGGGCTCGGAAAGTGCAACGAAACCATCAAATTTTAGCTAGAAACTGTATTTTTGTCGATTTTTATTGAATTTGAACTATATTTCAACGTTTTTTGATGGTTCTGAGCCACCAAACACACTTAAAGCATGCAGAATCGACTCAGAATAGGAAAAGGAGACGTTTAGGTCAATTTTATGCATTCTGGCGTTCGTAGATACAAGAAAACTGTTAAAATTCTTCAGAAACGTCACTTTTGAAGTGTTTTCTTGTACTTTTAAGCAAATCAGATACCCTACGGGCTCGGAAAGTGCAACGAAACCATCAAATTTTACCTAGAAACTGTATTTTTGTCGATTTTTATTGAATTTGAACTATATTTCAACGTTTTTTGATGGTTCTGAGCCACCAAACACACTTAAAGCATGCAGAATCGACTCAGAATAGGAAAAGGAGACGTTTAGGTCAATTTTATGCATTCTGGCGTTCGTAGATACAAGAAAACTGTTAAAATTCTTCAGAAACGTCACTTTTGAATTGTTTTCTTGTACTTTTAAGCCAATCAGATACCCTACGGGCTCGGAAAGTGCAACGAAACCATCAAATTTTAGCTAGAAACTGTATTTTTGTCGATTTTTATTGAATTTGAACTATATTTCAACGTTTTTTGATGCTTCTGAGCCACCAAACACACTTAAAGCATGCAGAATCGACTCAGAATAGGAAAAGGAGACGTTTAGGTCAATTTTATGCATTCTGGCGTTCGTAGATACAAGAAAACTGTTAAAATTCTTCAGAAACGTCACTTTTGAAGTGTTTTCTTGTACTTTTAAGCCAATCACATACCCTACGGGCTCGGAAAGTGCAACGAAACCATCAAATTTTAGCTAGAAACTGTATTTTTGTCGATTTTTATTGAATTTGAACCATATTTCAACGTTTTTTGATGGTTCTGAGCCACCAAACACACTTAAAGCATGCAGAATCGACTCAGAATAGGAAAAGGAGACGTTTAGGTCAATTTTATGCATTCTGGCGTTCGTAGATACAAGAAAACTGTTAAAATTCTTCAGAAACGTCACTTTTGAAGTGTTTTCTTGTACTTTTAAGCCAATCAGATACCCTACGGGCTCGGAAAGTGCAACGAAACCATCAAATTTTAGCTAGAAACTGTATTTTTGTCGATTTTTATTGAATTTGAAATATATTTCAACGTTTTTTGATGGTTCTGAGCCACCAAACACACTTAAAGCATGCAGAATCGACTCAGAATAGGAAAAGGAGACGTTTAGGTCAATTTTATGCATTCTGGCGTTCGTAGATACAAGAAAACTGTTAAAATTCTTCAGAAACGTCACTTTTGAAGTGTTTTCTTGTACTTTTAAGCCAATCAGATACCCTACGGGCTCGGAAAGTGCAACGAAACCATCAAATTTTAGATAGAAACTGTATTTTTGTCGATTTTTATTGAATTTGAACTATATTTCAACGTTTTTTGATGGTTCTGAGCCACCAAACACACTTAAAGCATGCAGAATCGACTCAGAATAGGAAAAGGAGACGTTTAGGTCAATTTTATGCATTCTGGCGTTGGTAGATACAAGAAAACTGTTAAAATTCTTCAGAAACGTCACTTTTGAAGTGTTTTCTTGTTCTTTTAAGCCAATCAGATACCCTACGGGCTCGGAAAGTGCAACGAAACCATCAAATTTTAGCTAGAAACTGTATTTTTGTCGATTTTTATTGAATTTGAACTATATTTCAACGTTTTTTGATGGTTCTGAGCCACCAAACACACTTAAAGCATGCAGAATCGACTCAGAATAGGAAAAGGAGACGTTTAGGTCAATTTTATGCATTCTGGCGTTCGTAGATACAAGAAAACTGTTAAAATTCTTCAGAAACGTCACTTTTGAAGTGTTTTCTTGTACTTTTAAGCCAATCAGATACCCTACGGGCTCGGAAAGTGCAACGAAACCATCAAATTTTAGCTAGAAACTGTATTTTTGTCGATTTTTATTGAATTTGAACTATATTTCAACGTTTTTTGATGGTTCTGAGCCACCAAACACACTTAAAGCATGCAGAATCGACTCAGAATAGGAAAAGGAGACGTTTAGGTCAATTTTATGCATTCTGGCGTTCGTAGATACAAGAAAACTGTTAAAATTCTTCAGAAACGTCACTTTTGAAGTGTTTTCTTGTACTTTTAAGCCAATCAGATACCCAACGGGCTCGGAAAGTGCAACGAAACCATCAAATTTTAGCTAGAAACTGTATTTTTGTCGATTTTTATTGAATTTGAACTATATTTCAACGTTTTTTGATGGTTCTGAGCCACCAAACACACTTAAAGCATGCAGAATCGACTCAGAATAGGAAAAGGAGACGTTTAGGTCAATTTTATGCATTCTGGCGTTCGTAGATACAAGAAAACTGTTAAAATTCTTCAGAAACGTCACTTTTGAAGTGTTTTCTTGTACTTTTAAGCCAATCAGATACCCTACGGGCTCGGAAAGTGCAACGAAACCATCAAATTTTAGCTAGAAACTGTATTTTTGTCGATTTTTATTGAATTTGAACTATATTTCAACGTTTTTTGATGGTTCTGAGCCACCAAACACACTTAAAGCATGCAGAATCGACTCAGAATAGGAAAAGGAGACGTTTAGGTCAATTTTATGCATTCTGGCGTTCGTAGATACAAGAAAACTGTTAAAATTCTTCAGAAACGTCACTTTTGAAGTGTTTTCTTGTACTTTTAAGCCAATCAGATACCCTACGGGCTCGGAAAGTGCAACGAAACCATCAAATTTTAGCTAGAAACTGTATTTTTGTCGATTTTTATTGAATTTGAACTATATTTCAACGTTTTTTGATGGTTCTGAGCCACCAAACACACTTAAAGAATGCAGAATCGACTCAGAATAGGAAAAGGAGACGTTTAGGTCAATTTTATGCATTCTGGCGTTCGTAGATACAAGAAAACTGTTAAAATTCTTCAGAAACGTCACTTTTGAAGTGTTTTCTTGTACTTTTAAGCCAATCAGATACCCTACGGGCTCGGAAAGTGCAACGAAACCATCAAATTTTAGCTAGAAACTGTATTTTTGTCGATTTTTATTGAATTTGAACTATATTTCAACGTTTTTTGATGGTTCTGAGCCACCAAACACACTTAAAGCATGCAGAATCGACTCAGAATAGGAAAAGGAGACGTTTAGGTCAATTTTATGCATTCTGGCGTTCGTAGATACAAGAAAACTGTTAAAATTCTTCAGAAACGTCACTTTTGAAGTGTTTTCTTGTACTTTTAAGCCAATCAGATACCCTACGGGCTCGGAAAGTGCAACGAAACCATCAAATTTTAGCTAGAAACTGTATTTTTGTCGATTTTTATTGAATTTGAACTATATTTCAACGTTTTTTGATGGTTCTGAGCCACCAAACACACTTAAAGCATGCAGAATCGACTCAGAATAGGAAAAGGAGACGTTTAGGTCAATTTTATGCATTCTGGCGTTCGTAGATACAAGAAAACTGTTAAAATTCTTCAGAAACGTCACTTTTGAAGTGTTTTCTTGTACTTTTAAGCCAATCAGATATCCTACGGGCTCGTAAAGTGCAACGAAACCATCAAATTTTAGCTAGAAACTGTATTTTTGTCGATTTTTATTGAATTTGAACTATATTTCAACGTTTTTTGATGGTTCTGAGCCACCAAACACACTTAAAGCATGCAGAATCGACTCAGAATAGGAAAAGGAGACGTTTAGGTCAATTTTATGCATTCTGGCGTTCGTAGATACAAGAAAACTGTTAAAATTCTTCAGAAACGTCACTTTTGAAGTGTTTTCTTGTACTTTTAAGCCAATCAGATACCCTACGGGCTCGGAAAGTGCAACGAAACCATCAAATTTTAGCTAGAAACTGTATTTTTGTCGATTTTTATTGAATTTGAACTATACTTCAACGTTTTTTGATGGTTCTGAGCCACCAAACACACTTAAAGCATGCAGAATCGACTCAGAATAGGAAAAGGAGACGTTTAGGTCAATTTTATGCATTCTGGCGTTCGTAGATACAAGAAAACTGTTAAAATTCTTCAGAAACGTCACTTTTGAAGTGTTTTCTCGTACTTTTAAGCCAATCAGATACCCTACGGGCTCGGAAAGTGCAACGAAACCATCAAATTTTAGCTAAAAACTGTATTTTTGTCGATTTTTATTGAATTTGAACTATATTTCAACGTTTTTTGATGGTTCTGAGCCACCAAACACACTTAAAGCATGCAGAATCGACTCAGAATAGGAAAAGGAGACGTTTAGGTCAATTTTAAGCATTCTGGCGTTCGTAGATACAAGAAAACTGTTAAAATTCTTCAGAAACGTCACTTTTGAAGTGTTTTCTTGTACTTTTAAGCCAATCAGATACCCTACGGGCTCGGAAAGTGCAACGAAACCATCAAATTTTAGCTAGAAACTGTATTTTTGTCGATTTTTATTGAATTTGAACTATATTTCAACGTTTTTTGATGGTTCTGAGCCACCAAACACACTTAAAGCATGCAGAATCGACTCAGAATAGGAAAAGGAGACGTTTAGGTCAATTTTATGCATTCTGGCGTTCGTAGATACAAGAAAACTGTTAAAATTCTTCAGAAACGTCACTTTTGAAGTGTTTTCTTGTACTTTTAAGCCAATCAGATACCCTACGGGCTCGGAAAGTGCAACGAAACCATCAAATTTTAGCTAGAAACTGTATTTTTGTCGATTTTTATTGAATTTGAACTATATTTCAATGTTTTTTGGTGGTTCTGAGCCACCAAACACACTTAAAGCATGCAGAATCGACTCAGAATAGGAAAAGGAGACGTTTAGGTCAATTTTATGCATTCTGGCGTCCGTAGATAAAAGAAAACTGTTAAAATTCTTCAGGAACGTCTCTTTTGAAGTGTTTTCTTGTACTTTTAAGCCAATCAGATACCCTACGGGCTCGGAAAGTGCAACGAAACCATCAAATTTTAGCTAGAAACTGTATTTTTGTCGATTTTTATTGAATTTGAACTATATTTCAACGTTTTTTGATGGTTCTGAGCCACCAAACACACTTAAAGCATGCAGAATCGACTCAGAATAGGAAAAGGAGACGTTTAGGTCAATTTTATGCATTCTGGCGTTCGTAGATACAAGAAAACTGTTAAAATTCTTCAGGAACGTCACTTTTGAAGTGTTTTCTTGTACTTTTAAGCCAATCAGATACCCTACGGGCTCGGAAAGTGCAACGAAACCATCAAATTTTAGCTAGAAACTGTATTTTTGTCGATTTTTATTGAATTTGAACTATATTTCAACGTTTTTTGATGGTTCTGAGCCACCAAACACACTTAAAGCATGCAGAATCGACTCAGAATAGGAAAAGGAGACGTTTAGGTCAATTTTATGCATTCTGGCGTTCGTAGATACAAGAAAACTGTTAAAATTCTTCAGAAACGTCACTTTTGAAGTGTTTTCTTGTACTTTTAAGCCAATCAGATACCCTACGGGCTCGGAAAGTGCAACGAAACCATCAAATTTTAGCTAGAAACTGTATTTTTGTCGATTTTTATTGAATTTGAACTATATTTCAACGTTTTTTGATGGTTCTGAGCCACCAAACACACTTAAAGCATGCAGAATCGACTCAGAGTAGGAAAAGGAGACGTTTAGGTCAATTTTATGCATTCTGGCGTTCGTAGATACAAGAAAACTGTTAAAATTCTTCAGAAACGTCACTTTTGAAGTGTTTTCTTGTACTTTTAAGCCAATCAGATACCCTACGGGCTCGGAAAGTGCAACGAAACCATCAAATTTTGGCTAGAAACTGTATTTTTGTCGATTTTTATTGAATTTGAACTATATTTCAACGTTTTTTGATGGTTCTGAGCCACCAAACACACTTAAAGCATGCAGAATCGACTCAGAATAGGAAAAGGAGACGTTTAGGTCAATTTTATGCATTCTGGCGTTCGTAGATACAAGAAAACTGTTAAAATTCTTCAGAAACGTCACTTTTGAAGTGTTTTCTTGTACTTTTAAGCCAATCAGATACCCTACGGGCTCGGAAAGTGCAACGAAACCATCAAATTTTAGCTAGAAACAGTATTTTTGTCGATTTTTATTGAATTTGAGCTATATTTCAACGTTTTTTGATGGTTCTGAGCCACCAAACACACTTAAAGCATGCAGAATCGACTCAGAATAGGAAAAGGAGACGTTTAGGTCAATTTTATGCATTCTGGCGTTCGTAGATACAAGAAAACTGTTAAAATTCTTCAGAAACGTCACTTTTGAAGTGTTTTCTTGTACTTTTAAGCCAATCAGATACCCTACGGGCTCGGAAAGTGCAACGAAACCATCAAATTTTAGCTAGAAACAGTATTTTTGTCGATTTTTATTGAATTTGAACTATATTTCAACGTTTTTTGATGGTTCTGAGCCACCAAACACACTTAAAGCATGCAGAATCGACTCAGAATAGGAAAAGGAGACGTTTAGGTCAATTTTATGCATTCTGGCGTTCGTAGATACAAGAAAACTGTTAAAATTCTTCAGAAACGTCACTTTTGAAGTGTTTTCTTGTACTTTTAAGCCAATCAGATACCCTACGGGCTCGGAAAGTGCAACGAAACCATCAAATTTTAGCTAGAAACTGTATTTTTGTCGATTTTTATTGAATTTGAACTATATTTCAACGTTTTTTGATGGTTCTGAGCCACCAAACACACTTAAAGCATGCAGAATCGACTCAGAATAGTAAAGGGAGACGTTTAGGTCAATTTTATGCATTCTGGCGTTCGTAGATAGAAGAAAACTGTTAAAATTCTTCAGAAACGTCACTTTTGAAGTGTTTTCTTGTACTTTTAAGCCAATCAGATACCCTAGGGGCTCGGAAAGTGCAACGAAACCATCAAATTTTAGCTAGAAACTGTATTTTTGTCGATTTTTATTGAATTTGAACTATATTTCAACGTTTTTTGATGGTTCTGAGCCACCAAACACACTTAAAGCATGCAGAATCGACTCAGAATAGGAAAAGGAGACGTTTAGGTCAATTTTATGCATTCTGGCGTTCGTAGATACAAGAAAACTGTTAAAATTCTTCAGAAACGTCACTTTTGAAGTGTTTTCTTGTACTTTTAAGCCAATCAGATACCCTACGGGCTCGGAAAGTGCAACGAAACCATCAAATTTTAGCTAGAAACTGTATTTTTGTCGATTTTTATTGAATTTGAACTATATTTCAACGTTTTTTGATGGTTCTGAGCCACCAAACACACTTAAAGCATGCAGAATCGACTCAGAATAGGAAAAGGAGACGTTTAGGTCAATTTTACGCATTCTGGCGTTCGTAGATACAAGAAAACTGTTAAAATTGTTCAGAACGTCACTTTTGAAGTGTTTTCTTGTACTTTTAAGCCAATCAGATACCCTACGGGCTCGGAAAGTGCAACGAAACCATCAAATTTTAGCTAGAAACTGTATTTTTGTCGATTTTTATTGAATTTGAACTATATTTCAACGTTTTTTGATGGTTCTGAGCCACCAAACACACTTAAAGCATGCAGAATCGACTCAGAATAGGAAAAGGAGACGTTTAGGTCAATTTTATGCATTCTGGCGTTCGTAGATACAAGAAAACTGTTAAAATTCTTCAGAAACGTCACTTTTGAAGTGTTTTCTTGTACTTTTAAGCCAATCAGATACCCTACGGGCTCGGAAAGTGCAACGAAACCATCAAATTTTAGCTAGAAACTGTATTTTTGTCGATTTTTATTGAATTTGAACTATATTTCAACGTTTTTTGATGGTTCTGAGCCACCAAACACACTTAAAGCATGAAGAATCGACTCAGAATAGGAAAAGGAGAAGTTTAGGTCAATTTTATGCATTGTGGCGTTCGTAGATACAAGAAAACTGTTAAAATTCTTCAGAAACGTCACATTTGAAGTGTTTTCTTGTACTTTTAAGCCAATCAGATACCCTACGGGCTCGGAAAGTGCAACGAAACCATCAAATTTTAGCTAGAAACTGTATTTTAGTCGATTTTTATTGAATTTGAACTATATTTCAACGTTTTTTGATGGTTCTGAGCCACCAAACACACTTAAAGCATGCAGAATCGACTCAGAATAGGAAAAGGAGACGTTTAGGTCAATTTTATGCATTCTGGCGTTCGTAGATACAAGAAAACTGTTAAAATTCTTCAGAAACGTCACTTTTGAAGTGTTTTCTTGTACTTTTAAGCCAATCAGATACCCTACGGGCTCGGAAAGTGCAACGAAACCATCAAATTTTAGCTAGAAACTGTATTTTTTTCGATTTTTATTGAATTTGAACTATATTTCAACGTTTTTTGATGGTTCTGAGCCACCAAACACACTTAAAGCATGCAGAATCGACTCAGAATAGGAAAAGGAGACGTTTAGGTCAATTTTATGCATTCTGGCGTTCGTAGATACAAGAAAACTGTTAAAATTGTTCAGAAACGTCACTTTTGAAGTGTTTTCTTGTACTTTTAAGCCAATCAGATACCCTACGGGCTCGGAAAGTGCAACGAAACCATCAAATTTTAGCTAGAAACTGTATTTTTGTCGATTTTTATTGAATTTGAACTATATTTCAACGTTTTTTGATGGTTCTGAGCCACCAAACACACTTAAAGCATGCAGAATCGACTCAGAATAGGAAAAGGAGACGTTTAGGTCAATTTTATGCATTCTGGCGTTCGTAGATACAAGAAAACTGTTAAAATTCTTCAGAAACGTCACTTTTGAAGTGTTTTCTTGTACTTTTAAGCCAATCAGATACCCTACGGGCTCGGAAAGTGCAACGAAACCATCAAATTTTAGCTAGAAACTGTATTTTTGTCGATTTTTATTGAATTTGAACTATATTTCAACGTTTTTTGATGGTTCTGAGCCACCAAACACACTTAAAGCATGAAGAATCGACTCAGAATAGGAAAAGGAGAAGTTTAGGTCAATTTTATGCATTGTGGCGTTCGTAGATACAAGAAAACTGTTAAAATTCTTCAGAAACGTCACATTTGAAGTGTTTTCTTGTACTTTTAAGCCAATCAGATACCCTACGGGCTCGGAAAGTGCAACGAAACCATCAAATTTTAGCTAGAAACTGTATTTTAGTCGATTTTTATTGAATTTGAACTATATTTCAACGTTTTTTGATGGTTCTGAGCCACCAAACACACTTAAAGCATGCAGAATCGACTCAGAATAGGAAAAGGAGACGTTTAGGTCAATTTTATGCATTCTGGCGTTCGTAGATACAAGAAAACTGTTAAAATTCTTCAGAAACGTCACTTTTGAAGTGTTTTCTTGTACTTTTAAGCCAATCAGATACCCTACGGGCTCGGAAAGTGCAACGAAACCATCAAATTTTAGCTAGAAACTGTATTTTTTTCGATTTTTATTGAATTTGAACTATATTTCAACGTTTTTTGATGGTTCTGAGCCACCAAACACACTTAAAGCATGCAGAATCGACTCAGAATAGGAAAAGGAGACGTTTAGGTCAATTTTATGCATTCTGGCGTTCGTAGATACAAGAAAACTGTTAAAATTCTTCAGAAACGTCACTTTTGAAGTGTTTTCTTGTACTTTTAAGCCAATCAGATACCCTACGGGCTCGGAAAGTGCAATGAAACCATCAAATTTTAGCTAGAAACTGTATTTTTGTCGATTTTTATTGAATTTGAACTATATTTCAACGTTTTTTGATGGTTCTGAGCCACCAAACACACTTAAAGCATGCAGAATCGACTCAGAATAGGAAAAGGAGACCTTTAGGTCAATTTTATGCATTCTGGCGTTCGTAGATACAAGAAAACTGTTAAAATTCTTCAGAAACGTCACTTTTGAAGTGTTTTCTTGTACTTTTAAGTCAATCAGATACCCTACGGGCTCGGAAAGTGCAACGACACCATCAAATTTTAGCTATAAACTGTATTTTTGTCGATTTTTATTGAATTTGAACTATATTTCAACGTTTTTTGATGGTTCTGAGCCACCAAACACACTTAAAGCATGCAGAATCGACTCAGAATAGGAAAAGGAGACGTTTAGGTCAATTTTATGCATTCTGGCGTTCGTAGATACAAGAAAACTGTTAAAATTCTTCAGAAACGTCACTTTTGAAGTGTTTTCTTGTACTTTTAAGCCAATCAGATACCCTACGGGCTCGGAAAGTGCAACGAAACCATCAAATTTTAGCTAGAAACTGTATTTTTGTCGATTTTTATTGAATTTGAACTATATTTCAACGTTTTTTGATGGTTCTGAGCCACCAAACACACTTAAAGCATGCAGAATCGACTCAGAATAGGAAAAGGAGACGTTTAGGTCAATTTTATGCATTCTGGCGTTCGTAGATACAAGAAAACTGTTAAAATTCTTCAGAAACGTCACTTTTGAAGTGTTTTCTTGTACTTTTAAGCCAATCAGATACCCTACGGGCTCGGAAAGTGCAACGAAACCATCAAATTTTAGCTAGAAACTGTATTTTTGTCGATTTTTATTGAATTTGAACTATATTTCAACGTTTTTTGATGGTTCTGAGCCACCAAACACACTTAAAGCATGCAGAATCGACTCAGAATAGGAAAAGGAGACGTTTAGGTCAATTTTATGCATTCTGGCGTTCGTAGATACAAGAAAACTGTTAAAATTCTTCAGAAACGTCACTTTTGAAGTGTTTTCTTGTACTTTTAAGCCAATCAGATACCCTACGGGCTCGGAAAGTGCAACGAAACCATCAAATTTTAGCTAGAAACTGTATTTTTGTCGATTTTTATTGAATTTGAACTATATTTCAACGTTTTTTGATGGTTCTGAGCCACCAAACACACTTAAAGCATGCAGAATCGACTCAGAATAGGAAAAGGAGACGTTTAGGTCAATTTTATGCATTCTGGCGTTCGTAGATACAAGAAAACTGTTAAAATTCTTCAGAAACGTCACTTTTGAAGTGTTTTCTTGTACTTTTAAGCCAATCAGATACCCTACGGGCTCGGAAAGTGCAACGAAACCATCAAATTTTAGCTAGAAACTGTATTTTTGTCGATTTTTATTGAATTTGAACTATATTTCAACGTTTTTTGATGGTTCTGAGCCACCAAACACACTTAAAGCATGCAGAATCGACTCAGAATAGGAAAAGGAGACGTTTAGGTCAATTTTATGCATTCTGGCGTTCGTAGATACAAGAAAACTGTTAAAATTCTTTAGAAACGTCACTTTTGAAATGTTTTCTTGTACTTTTAAGCCAATCAGATACCCTACGGGCTCGGAAAGTGCAACGAAACCATCAAATTTTAGCTAGAAACTGTATTTTTGTCGATTTTTATTGAATTTGAACTATATTTCAACGTTTTTTGATGGTTCTGAGCCACCAAACACACTTAAAGCATGCAGAATCGACTCAGAATAGGAAAAGGAGACGTTTAGGTCAATTTTATGCATTCTGGCGTTCGTAGATACAAGAAAACTGTTAAAATTCTTCAGAAACGTCACTTTTGAAGTGTTTTCTTGTACTTTTAAGCCAATCAGATACCCTACGGGCTCGGAAAGTGCAACGAAACCATCAAATTTTAGCTAGAAACTGTATTTTTGTCGATTTTTATTGAATTTGAACTATATTTCAACGTTTTTTGATGGTTCTGAGCCACCAAACACACTTAAAGCATGCAGAATCGACTCAGAATAGGAAAAGGAGACGTTTAGGTCAATTTTATGCATTCTGGCGTTCGTAGATACAAGAAAACTGTTAAAACTCTTCAGAAACGTCACTTTTGAAGTGTTTTCTTGTACTTTTAAGCCAATCAGATACCCTACGGGCTCGGAAAGTGCAACGAAACCATCAAATTTTAGCTAGAAACTGTATTTTTGTCGATTTTTATTGAATTTTAACTATATTTCAACGTTTTTTGATGGTTCTGAGCCACCAAACACACTTAAAGCATGCAGAATCGACTCAGAATAGGAAAAGGAGACGTTTAGGTCAATTGTATGCATTCTGGCGTTCGTAGATACAAGAAAACTGTTAAAATTCTTCAGAAACGTCACTTTTGAAGTGTTTTCTTGTACTTTTAAGCCAATCAGATACCCTACGGGCTCGGAAAGTGCAACGAAACCATCAAATTTTAGCTAGAAACTGTATTTTTGTCGTTTTTTATTGAATTTGAACTATATTTCAACGTTTTTTGATGGTTCTGAGCCACCAAACACACTTAAAGCATGTAGAATCGACTCAGAATAGGAAAAGGAGACGTTTAGGTCAATTTTATGCATTCTTGCGTTCGTAGATACAAGAAAACTGTTAAAATTCTTCAGAAACGTCACTTTTGAAGTGTTTTCTTGTACTTTTAAGCCAATCAGATACCCTACGGGCTCGGAAAGTGCAACGAAACCATCAAATTTTAGCTAGAAACTGTATTTTTGTCGATTTTTATTGAATTTGAACTATATTTCAAGGTTTTTTGATGGTTCTGAGCCACCAAACACACTTAAAGCATGCAGAATCGACTCAGAATAGGAAAAGGAGACGTTTAGGTTAATTTTATGCATTCTGGCGTTCGTAGATACAAGAAAACTGTTAAAATTCTTCAGAAACGTCACTTTTGAAGTGTTTTCTTGTACTTTTAAGCCAATCAGATACCCTACGGGCTCGGAAAGTGCAACGAAACCATCAAATTTTAGCTAGAAACTGTATTTTTGTCGATTTTTATTGAATTTGAACTATATTTCAACGTTTTTTGATGGTTCTGAGCCACCAACAACACTTAAAGCATGCAGAATCGACTCAGAATAGGAAAAGGAGACGTTTAGGTCAATTTTATGCATTCTGGCGTTCGTAGATACAAGAAAACTGTTAAAATTCTTCAGAAACGTCACTTTTGAAGTGTTTTCTTGTACTTTTAAGCCAATCAGATATCCTACGGGCTCGGAAAGTGCAACGAAACCATCAAATTTTAGCTAGAAACTGTATTTTTGTCGATTTTTATTGAATTTGAACTATATTTCAACGTTTTTTGATGGTTCTGAGCCACCAAACACACTTAAAGCATGCAGAATCGACTCAGAATAGGAAAAGGAGACGTTTAGGTCAATTTTATGCATTCTGGCGTTCGTAGATACAAGAAAACTGTTAAAATTCTTCAGAAACGTCACTTTTGAAGTGTTTTCTTGTACTTTTAAGCCAATCAGATACCCTACGGGCTCGGAAAGTGCAACGAAACCATCAAATTTTAGCTAGAAACTGTATTTTTGTCGATTTTTATTGAATTTGAACTATATTTCAACGTTTTTTGATGGTTCTGAGCCACCAAACACACTTAAAGCATGCAGAATCCACTCAGAATAGGAAAAGGAGACGTTTAGGTCAATTTTGTGCATTCTGGCGTTCGTAGATACAAGAAAACTTTTAAAATTCTTAAGAAACGTCACTTTTGAAGTGTTTTCTTGTACTTTTAAGCCAATCAGATACCCTACGGGCTCGGAAACTGCAACGAAACCATCAAATTTTAGCTAGAAACTGTATTTTTGTCGATTTTTATTGAATTTGAACTATATTTCAACGTTTTTTGATGGTTCTGAGCCACCAAACACACTTAAAGCATGCAGAATCGACCCAGAATAGGAAAAGGAGACGTTTAGGTCAATTTTATGCATTCTGGCGTTCGTAGATACAAGAAAACTGTTAAAATTCTTCAGAAACGTCACTTTTGAAGTGTTTTCTTGTACTTTTAAGCCAATCAGATACCCTACGGGCTCGGAAAGTGCAACGAAACCATCAAATTTTAGCTAGAAACTGTATTTTTGTCGATTTTTATTGAATTTGAACTATATTTCAACGTTTTTTGATGGTTCTGAGCCACCAAACACACTTAAAGCATGCAGAATCGACTCAGAATAGGAAAAGGAGACGTTTAGGTCAATTTTATGCATTCTGGCGTTCGTAGATACAAGAAAACTGTTAAAATTCTTCAGAAACGTCACTTTTGAAGTGTTTTCTTGTACTTTTAAGCCAATCAGATACCCTACGGGCTCGGAAAGTGCAACGAAACCATCAAATTTTAGCTAGAAACTGTATTTTTGTCGATTTTTATTGAATTTGAACTATATTTCAACGTTTTTTGATGGTTCTGAGCCACCAAACACACTTAAAGCATGCAGAATCGACTCAGAATAGGAAAAGGAGACGTTTAGGTCAATTTTATGCATTCTGGCGTTCGTAGATACAAGAAAACTGTTAAAATTCTTCAGAAACGTCACTTTTGAAGTGTTTTCTTGTACTTTTAAGCCAATCAGATACCCTACGGGCTAGGAAAGTGCAACGAAACCATCAAATTTTAGCTAGAAACTGTATTTTTGTCGATTTTTATTGAATTTGAACTATATTTCAACGTTTTTTGATGGTTCTGAGCCACCAAACACACTTAAAGCATGCAGAATCGACTCAGAATAGGAAAAGGAGACGTTTAGGTCAATTTTATGCATTCTGGCGTTCGTAGATACAAGAAAACTGTTAAAATTCTTCAGAAACGTCACTTTTGAAGTGTTTTCTTGTACTTTTAAGCCAATCAGATACCCTACGGGCTCGGAAAGTGCAACGAAACCATCAAATTTTAGCTAGAAACTGTATTTTTGTCTTTTTTTATTGAATTTGAACTATATTTCAACGTTTTTTGATGGTTCTGAGCCACCAAAAACACTTAAAGCATGCAGAATCGACTCAGAATAGGAAAAGGAGACGTTTAGGTCAATTTTATGCATTCTGGCGTTCGTAGATACAAGTAAACTGTTAAAATTCTTCAGAAACGTCACTTTTGAAGTGTTTTCTTGTACTTTTAAGCCAATCAGATACCCAACGGGCTCGGAAAGTGCAACGAAACCATCAAATTTTAGCTAGAAACTGTATTTTTGTCGATTTTTATTGAATTTGAACTATATTTCAACGTTTTTTGATGGTTCTGAGCCACCAAACACACTTAAAGCATGCAGAATCGACTCAGAATAGGAAAAGGAGACGTTTAGGTTAATTTTATGCATTCTGGGGTTCGTAGATACAAGAAATCTGTTAAAATTCTTCAGAAACGTCACTTTTGAAGTGTTTTCTTGTACTTTTAAGCCAATCAGATACCCTACGGGCTCGGAAAGTGCAACGAAACCATCAAATTTTAGCTAGAAACTGTATTTTTGTCGATTTTTATTGAATTTGAACTATATTTCAACGTTTTTTGATGGTTCTGAGCCACCAAACACACTTAAAGCATGCAGAATCGACTCAGAATAGGAAAAGGAGACGTTTAGGTCAATTTTATGCATTCTGGCGTTCGTAGATACAAGAAAACTGTTAAAATTCTTCAGAAACGTCACTTTTGAAGTGTTTTCTTGTACTTTTAAGCCAATCAGATATCCTACGGGCTCGGAAAGTGCAACGAAACCATCAAATTTTAGCTAGAAACTGTATTTTTGTCGATTTTTATTGAATTTGAACTATATTTCAACGTTTTTTGATGGTTCTGAGCCACCAAACACACTTAAAGCATGCAGAATCGACTCAGAATAGGAAAAGGAGACGTTTAGGTCAATTTTATGCATTCTGGCGTTCGTAGATACAAGAAAACTGTTAAAATTCTTCAGAAACGTCACTTTTGAAGTGTTTTCTTGTACTTTTAAGCCAATCAGATACCCTACGGGCTCGGAAAGTGCAACGAAACCATCAAATTTTAGCTAGAAACTGTATTTTTGTCGATTTTTATTGAATTTGAACTATATTTCAACGTTTTTTGATGGTTCTGAGCCACCAAACACACTTAAAGCATGCAGAATCCACTCAGAATAGGAAAAGGAGACGTTTAGGTCAATTTTATGCATTCTGGCGTTCGTAGATACAAGAAAACTGTTAAAATTCTTCAGAAACGTCACTTTTGAAGTGTTTTCTTGTACTTTTAAGCCAATCAGATACCCTACGGGCTCGGAAAATGCAACGAAACCATCAAATTTTAGCTAGAAACTGTATTTTTGTCGATTTTTATTGAATTTGAACTATATTTCAACGTTTTTTGATGGTTCTGAGCCACCAAACACACTTAAAGCATGCAGAATCGACTCAGAATAGGAAAAGGAGACGTTTAGGTCAATTTTATGCATTCTGGCGTTCGTAGATACAAGAAAACTGTTAAAATTCTTCAGAAACGTCACTTTTGAAGTGTTTTCTTGTACTTTTAAGCCAATCAGATACCCTACGGGCTCGGAAAGTGCAACGAAACCATCAAATTTTAGCTAGAAACTGTATTTTTGTCGATTTTTATTGAATTTGAACTATATTTCAACGTTTTTTGATGGTTCTGAGCCACCAAAAACACTTAAAGCATGCAGAATCGACTCAGAATAGGAACAGGAGACGTTTAGGTCAATTTTATGCATTCTGGCGTTCGTAGATACAAGAAAACTGTTAAAATTCTTCAGAAACGTCACTTTTGAAGTGTTTTCTTGTACTTTTAAGCCAATCAGATACCCTACGGGCTCGGAAAGTGCAACGAAACCATCAAATTTTAGCTAGAAACTGTATTTTTGTCGATTTTTATTGAATTTGAACTATATTTCAACGTTTTTTGATGGTTCTGAGCCACCAAACACACTTAAAGCATGCAGAATCGACTCAGAATAGGAAAAGGAGACGTTTAGGTCAATTTTATGCATTCTGGCGTTCGTAGATACAAGAAAACTGTTAAAATTCTTCAGAAACGTCACTTTTGAAGTGTTTTCTTGTACTTTTAAGCCAATCAGATATCCTACGGGCTCGGAAAGTGCAACGAAACCATCAAATTTTAGCTAGAAACTGTATTTTTGTCGATTTTTATTGAATTTGAACTATATTTCAAGGTTTTTTGATGGTTCTGAGCCACCAAACACACTTAAAGCATGCAGAATCGACTCAGAATAGGAAAAGGAGACGTTTAGGTCAATTTTATGCATTCTGGCGTTCGTAGATACAAGAAAACTGTTAAAATTCTTCAGAAACGTCACTTTTGAAATGTTTTCTTGTACTTTTAAGCCAATCAGATACCCTACGGGCTCGGAAAGTGCAACGAAACCATCAAATTTTAGCTAGAAACTGTATTTTTGTCGATTTTTATTGAATTTGAACTATATTTCAACGTTTTTTGATGGTTCTGAGCCACCAAACACACTTAAAGCATGCAGAATCCACTCAGAATAGGAAAAGGAGACGTTTAGGTCAATTTTATGCATTCTGGCGTTCGTAGATACAAGAAAACTGTTAAAATTCTTCAGAAACGTCACTTTTGAAGTGTTTTCTTGTACTTTTAAGCCAATCAGATACCCAACGGGCTCGGAAAGTGCAACGAAACCATCAAATTTTAGCTAGAAACTGTATTTTTGTCGATTTTTATTGAATTTGAACTATATTTCAACGTTTTTTGATGGTTCTGAGCCACCAAACACACTTAAAGCATGCAGAATCGACTCAGAATAGGAAAAGGAGACGTTTAGGTCAATTTTATGCACTCTGGCGTTCGTAGATACAAGAAAACTGTTAAAATTCTTCAGAAACGTCACTTTTGAAGTGTTTTCTTGTACTTTTAAGCCAATCAGATACCCTACGGGCTCGGAAAGTGCAACGAAACCATCAAATTTTAGCTAGAAACTGTATTTTTGTCGATTTTTATTGAATTTGAACTATATTTCAACGTTTTTTGATGGTTCTGAGCCACCAAACACACTTAAAGCATGCAGAATCGACTCAGAATAGGAAAAGGAGACGTTTAGGTCAATTTTATGCATTCTGGCGTTCGTAGATACAAGAAAACTGTTAAAATTCTTCAGAAACGTCACTTTTGAAGTGTTTTCTTGTACTTTTAAGCCAATCAGATACCCTACGGGCTCGGAAAGTGCAACGAAACAATCAAATTTTAGCTAGAAACTGTATTTTTGTCGATTTTTATTGAATTTGAACTATATTTCAACGTTTTTTGATGGTTCTGAGCCACCAAACACACTTAAAGCATGCAGAATCGACTCAGAATAGGAAAAGGAGACGTTTAGGTCAATTTTATGCATTCTGGCGTTCGTAGATACAAGAAAACTGTTAAAATTCTTCAGAAACGTCACTTTTGAAGTGTTTTCTTGTACTTTTAAGCCAATCAGATACCCTACGGGCTCGGAAAGTGCAACGAAACCATCAAATTTTAGCTAGAAACTGTATTTTTGTCGATTTTTATTGAATTTGAACAATATTTCAAAGTTTTTTGATGGTTCTGAGCCACCAAACACACTTAAAGCATGCAGAATCGACTCAGAATAGGAAAAGGAGACGTTTAGGTCAATTTTATGCATTCTGGCGTTCGTAGATACAAGAAAACTGTTAAAATTCTTCAGAAACGTCACTTTTGAAGTGTTTTCTTGTACTTTTAAGCAAATCAGATACCCTACGGGCTCGGAAAGTGCAACGAAACCATCAAATTTTAGCTAGAAACTGTATTTTTGTCGATTTTTATTGAATTTGAACAATATTTCAAAGTTTTTTGATGGTTCTGAGCCACCAAACACACTTAAAGCATGCAGAATCGACTCAGAATAGGAAAAGGAGACGTTTAGGTCAATTTTATGCATTCTGGCGTTCGTAGATACAAGAAAACTGTTAAAATTCTTCAGAAACGTCACTTTTGAAGTGTTTTCTTGTACTTTTAAGCAAATCAGATACCCTACGGGCTCGGAAAGTGCAACGAAACCATCAAATTTTAGCTAGAAACTGTATTTTTGTCGATTTTTATTGAATTTGAACTATATTTCAAAGTTTTTTGATGGTTCTGAGCCACCAAACACACTTAAAGCATGCAGAATCGACTCAGAATAGGAAAAGGAGACGTTTAGGTCAATTTTATGCATTCTGGCGTTCGTATATACAAGAAAACTGTTAAAATTCTTCAGAAACGTCACTTTTGAAGTGTTTTCTTGTACTTTTAAGCCAATCAGATACCCAACGGGCTCGGAAAGTGCAACGAAACCATCAAATTTTAGCTAGAAACTGTATTTTTGTCGATTTTTATTGAATTTGAACTATATTTCAACGTTTTTTGATGGTTCTGAGCCACCAAACACACTTAAAGCATGCAGAATCGACTCAGAATAGGAAAAGGAGACGTTTAGGTCAATTTTATGCATTCTGGCGTTCGTAGATACAAGAAAACTGTTAAAATTCTTCAGAAACGTCACTTTTGAAGTGTTTTCTTGTACTTTTAAGCCAATCAAATACCCTACGGGCTCGGAAAGTGCAACGAAACCATCAAATTTTAGCTAGAAACTGTATTTTTGTCGATTTTTATTGAATTTGAACCATATTTCAACGTTTTTTGATGGTTCTGAGCCACCAAACACACTTAAAGCATGCAGAATCGACTCAGAATAGGAAAAGGAGACGTTTAGGTCAATTTTATGCATTCTGGCGTTCGTAGATACAAGAAAACTGTTAAAATTCTTCAGAAACGTCACTTTTGAAGTGTTTTCTTGTACTTTTAAGCCAATCAGATACCCTACGGGCTCGGAAAGTGCAACGAAACCATCAAATTTTAGCTAGAAACTGTATTTTTGTCGATTTTTATTGAATTTGAACTATATTTCAAAGTTTTTTGATGGTTCTGAGCCACCAAACACACTTAAAGCATGCAGAATCGACTCAGAATAGGAAAAGGAGACGTTTAGGTCAATTTTATGCATTCTGGCGTTCGTAGATACAAGAAAACTGTTAAAATTCTTCAGAAACGTCACTTTTGAAGTGTTTTCTTGTACTTTTAAGCCAATCAGATACCCTACGGGCTCGGAAAGTGCAACGAAACCATCAAATTTTAGCTAGAAACTGTATTTTTGTCGATTTTAATTGAATTTGAACTATATTTCAACGTTTTTTGATGGTTCTGAGCCACCAAACACACTTAAAGCATGCAGAATCGACTCAGAATAGGAAAAGGAGACGTTTAGGTCAATTTTTTTGCATTCTGGCGTTCGTAGATACAAGAAAACTGTTAAAATTCTTCAGAAACGTCTCTTTTGAAGTGTTTTCTTGTACTTTTAAGCCAATCAGATACCCTACGCGCTCGGAAAGTGCAACGAAACCATCAAATTTTAGCTAGAAACTGTATTTTTGTCGATTTTTATTGAATTTGAACTATATTTCAACGTTTTTTGATGGTTCTGAGCCACCAAACACACTTAAAGCATGCAGAATCGACTCAGAATAGGAAAAGGAGACGTTTAGGTCAAATTTATGCATTCTGGCGTTCGTAGATACAAGAAAACTGTTAAAATTCTTGAGAAACGTCACTTTTGAAGTGTTTTCTTGTACTTTTAGGCCAATCAGATACCCTACGGGCTCGGAAAGTGCAACGAAACCATCAAATTTTAGCTAGAAACTGTATTTTTGTCGATTTTTATTGAATTTGAACTATATTTCAACGTTTTTTGATGGTTCTGAGCCACCAAACACACTTAAAGCATGCAGAATCGACTCAGAATAGGAAAAGGAGACGTTTAGGTCAATTTTATGCATTCTGGCGTTCGTAGATACAAGAAAACTGTTAAAATTCTTCAGAAACGTCACTTTTGAAGTGTTTTCTTGTACTTTTAAGCCAATCAGATACCCTACGGGCTCGGAAAGTGCAACGAAACCATCAAATTTTAGCTAGAAACTGTATTTTTGTCGATTTTTATTGAATTTGAACTATATTTCAACGTTTTTTGATGGTTCTGAGCCACCAAACACACTTAAAGCATGCAGAATCGACTCAGAATAGGAAAAGGAGACGTTTAGGTCAATTTTATGCATTCTGGCGTTCGTAGATACAAGAAAACTGTTAAAATTCTTCAGAAACGTCACTTTTGAAGTGTTTTCTTGTACTTTTAAGCCAATCAGATACCCTACGGGCTCGGAAAGTGCAACGAAACCATCAAATTTTAGCTAGAAACTGTATTTTTGTCGATTTTTATTGAATTTGAACTATATTTCAACGTTTTTTGATGGTTCTGAGCCACCAAACACACTTAAAGCATGCAGAATCGACTCAGAATAGGAAAAGGAGACGTTTAGGTCAATTTTATGCATTCTGGCGTTCGTAGATACAAGAAAACTGTTAAAATTCTTCAGAAACGTCACTTTTGAAGTGTTTTCTTGTACTTTTAAGCCAATCAGATACCCTACGGGCTCGGAAAGTGCAACGAAACCATCAAATTTTAGCTAGAAACTGTATTTTTGTCGATTTTTATTGAATTTGAACTATATTTCAACGTTTTTTGATGGTTCTGAGCCACCAAACACACTTAAAGCATGCAGAATCGACTCAGAATAGGAAAAGGAGACGTTTAGGTCAATTTTATGCATTCTGGCGTAAGTAGATACAAGAAAACTGTTAAAATTCTTCAGAAACGTCACTTTTGAAGTGTTTTCTTGTACTTTTAGGCCAATCAGATACCCTACGGGCTCGGAAAGTGCAACGAAACCATCAAATTTTAGCTAGAAACTGTATTTTTGTCGATTTTTATTGAATTTGAACTATATTTCAACGTTTTTTGATGGTTCTGAGCCACCAAACACACTTAAAGCATGCAGAATCGACTCAGAATAGGAAAAGGAGACGTTTAGGTCAATTTTATGCATTCTGGCGTTCGTAGATACAAGAAAACTGTTAAAATTCTTCAGAAACGTCACTTTTGAAGTGTTTTCTTGTACTTTTAAGCCAATCAGATACCCTACGGGCTCGGAAAGTGCAACGAAACCATCAAATTTTAGCTAGAAACTGTATTTTTGTCGATTTTTATTGAATTTGAACTATATTTCAACGTTTTTTGATGGTTCTGAGCCACCAAACACACTTAAAGCATGCAGAATCGACTCAGAATAGGAAAAGGAGACGTTTAGGTCAATTTTATGCATTCTGGCGTTCGTAGATACAAGAAAACTGTTAAAATTCTTCAGAAACGTCACTTTTGAAGTGTTTTCTTGTACTTTTAAGCCAATCAGATACCCTACGGGCTCGGAAAGTGCAACGAAACCATCAAATTTTAGCTAGAAACTGTATTTTTGTCGATTTTTATTGAATTTGAACTATATTTCAACGTTTTTTGATTGTTCTGAGCCACCAAACACACTTAAAGCATGCAGAATCGACTCAGAATACGAAAAGGAGACGTTTAGGTCAATTTTATGCATTCTGGCGTTCGTAGATACAAGAAAACTGTTAAAATTCTTCAGAAACGTCACTTTTGAAGTGTTTTCTTGTACTTTTAAGCCAATCAGATACCCTACGGGCTCGGAAAGTGCAACGAAACCATCAAATTTTAGCTAGAAACTGTATTTTTGTCGATTTTTATTGAATTTGAACTATATTTCAACGTTTTTTGATGGTTCTGAGCCACCAAACACACTTAAAGCATGCAGAATCGACTCAGAATAGGAAAAGGAGACGTTTAGGTCAATTTTATGCATTCTGGCGTTCGTAGATACAAGAAAACTGTTAAAATTCTTCAGAAACGTCACTTTTGAAGTGTTTTCTTGTACTTTTAAGCCAATCAGATACCCTACGGGCTCGGAAAGTGCAAAGAAACCATCAAATTTTAGCTAGAAACTGTATTTTTGTCGATTTTTATTGAATTTGAACTATATTTCAACGTTTTTTGATGGTTCTGAGCCACCAAACACACTTAAAGCATGCAGAATCGACTCAGAATAGGAAAAGGAGACGTTTAGGTCAATTTTATGCATTCTGGCGTTCGTAGATACAAGAAAACTGTTAAAATTCTTCAGAAACGTCACTTTTGAAGTGTTTTCTTGTACTTTTAAGCCAATCAGATACCCAACGGGCTCGGAAAGTGCAAAGAAACCATCAAATTTTAGCTAGAAACTGTATTTTTGTCGATTTTTATTGAATTTGAACTATATTTCAACGTTTTTTGATGGTTCTGAGCCACCAAACACACTTAAAGCATGCAGAATCGACTCAGAATAGGAAAAGGAGACGTTTAGGTCAATTTTATGCATTCTGGCGTTCGTAGATACAAGAAAACTGTTAAAATTCTTCAGAAACGTCACTTTTGAAGTGTTTTCTTGTACTTTTAAGCCAATCAGATACCCTACGGGCTCGGAAAGTGCAACGAAACCATCAAATTTTAGCTAGAAACTGTATTTTTGTCGGTTTTTATTGAATTTGAACTATATTTCAACGTTTTTTGATAGTTCTGAGCCACCAAACACACTTAAAGCATGCAGAATCGACTCAGAATAGGAAAAGGAGACGTTTAGGTCAATTTTATGCATTCTGGCGTTCGTAGATACAAGAAAACTGTTAAAATTCTTCAGAAACGTCACTTTTGAAGTGTTTTCTTGTACTTTTAAGCCAATCAGATACCCTACGGGCTCGGAAAGTGCAACGAAACCATCAAATTTTAGCTAGAAACTGTATTTTTGTCGATTTTTATTGAATTTGAACTATATTTCAACGTTTTTTGATGGTTCTGAGCCACCAAACACACTTAAAGCATGCAGAATCGAGTCAGAATAGGAAAAGGAGACGTTTAGGTCAATTTTATGCATTCTGGCGTTCGTAGATACAAGAAAACTGTTAAAATTCTTCAGAAACGTCACTTTTGAAGTGTTTTCTTGTACTTTTAAGCCAATCAGATACCCTACGGGCTCGGAAAGTGCAACGAAACCATCAAATTTTAGCTAGAAACTGTATTTTTGTCGATTTTTATTGAATTTGAACTATATTTCAACGTTTTTTGATGGTTCTGAGCCACCAAACACACTTAAAGCATGCAGAATCGACTCAGAATAGGAAAAGGAGACGTTTAGGTCAATTGTATGCATTCTGGCGTTCGTAGATACAAGAAAACTGTTAAAATTCTTCAGAAACGTCACTTTTGAAGTGTTTTCTTGTACTTTTAAGCCAATCAGACACCCTACGGGCTCGGAAAGTGCAACGAAACCATCAAATTTTAGCTAGAAACTGTATTTTTGTCGATTTTTATTGAATTTGAACTATATTTCAACGTTTTTTGATGGTTCTGAGCCACCAAACACACTTAAAGCATGCAGAATCGACTCAGAATAGGAAAAGGAGACGTTTAGGTCAATTTTATGCATTCTGGCGTTCGTAGATACAAGAAAACTGTTAAAATTCTTCAGAAACGTCACTTTTGAAGTGTTTTCTTGTACTTTTAAGCCAATCAGATACCCTACGGGCTCGGAAAGTGCAACGAAACCATCAAATTTTAGCTAGAAACTGTATTTTTGTCGATTTTTATTGAATTTGAACTATATTTCAACGTTTTTTGATGGTTCTGAGCCACCAAACACACTTAAAGCATGCAGAATCGACTCAGAATAGGAAAAGGAGACGTTTAGGTCAATTTTATGCATTCTGGCGTTCGTAGATACAAGAAAACTGTTAAAATTCTTCAGAAACGTCACTTTTGAAGTGTTTTCTTGTACTTTTAAGCCAATCAGATACCCTACGGGCTCGGAAAGTGCAACGAAACCATAAAATTTTAGCTAGAAACTGTATTTTTGTCGATTTTTATTGAATTTGAACTATATTTCAACGTTTTTTGATGGTTCTGAGCCACCAAACACACTTAAAGCATGCAGAATCGACTCAGAATAGGAAAAGGAGACGTTTAGGTCAATTTTATGCATTCTGGCGTTCGTAGATACAAGAAAACTGTTAAAATTCTTCAGAAACGTCACTTTCGAAGTGTTTTCTTGTACTTTTAAGCCAATCAGATACCCTACGGGCTCGGAAAGTGCAACGAAACCATCAAATTTTAGCTAGAAACTGTATTTTTGTCGATTTTTATAGAATTTGAACTATATTTCAACGTTTTTTGATGGTTCTGAGCCACCAAACACACTTAAAGCATGCAGAATCGACTCAGAATAGGAAAAGGAGACGTTTAGGTCAATTTTATGCTTTCTGGCGTTCGTAGATACAAGAAAACTGTTAAAATTCTTCAGAAACGTCACTTTTGAAGTGTTTTCTTGTACTTTTAAGCCAATCAGATACCCGACGGTCTCGGAAAGTGCAACGAAACCATCAAATTTTAGCTAGAAACTGTACTTTTGTCGATT